>NW_017309301.1:36965-56381 GCF_000935625.1 Nanorana parkeri
GGGGGGGGGTGGGGTTTAGAATAAAGCAAAATACAAGTGTGGAGGTTGAACCAAGTGGCATGGGACAAATACCAATGGAAAAGGGCACCACAGCTAAAGCAAAAGTTTCACCAAAACCCATCCGCAAATGAACTTTCAGGTAATCTGTTTAAACCTAGAAAACCTATTTGAAGTTCACCTAAACTTGACCTGGTCTAAACGCCTCTAAATAAAGAACAGTGCTTAAATGCAAGCATCTCGTAGGCTCTATTCACATGGGGTGTTCTGCTATTCCTGCGGCAGGGGCCGCAGTGAGAATGGGGCCTTAGTATCTGAAAATATGCACCTCTATTTTTCTTCAAATCAATCCTTGGATCTCCTGCCCAGGCTGTAAAAGTCAATATTAAGAACACTCCTACACCTTCCATGTACTGATATCCACCCCTGTCAATCAACTGTCAAATGCCTGAGGCTTTACTACTAAATGAAGTCCAGTCATTTGACAATTGGAAGACAGGGAAGGAGCATCAGGAGGAGGATGATGTGGTGGGGCTTATTCTCATTGTATTCAGAAGTCAAGACCCCACTGCCTGAACCTAGGATACAAGGGACTCAACATGGACAAAAGGGTTGATTTGAGAAATAACATAGGTACTTGAAGTGACCACAGCGCTACTGTAACTTAGAAATAATTGAGCCCACATCAGATTCATTTTAATGGCTGTAGAATGTATGGAAATGTCTTATTTTGTTTGTCTGCATAGAGAACACACAGCCACTCTTGATATCAGATATGGGGAGAATATATCTTTATTGGGTGTACTTAGTACTAGCAACTAATGCTCACTGTTTATCACAACTACAGTATAATGATGTCAGGAAATAACTGTATCATTGTGAGATACCTCTATCTCCACAGGATATGGGTGCATTTGCTTCTCCTTGCCCATTTAGTATCTAATAGATCTTTTCCACATTTGCAAAATAATTATCTACTGATCTACTGTAAATTTTGATTTTAGTTCACATTTCTTTGGGAGTAAAAAAATGTTTCACCCATCTGCATGGTGCAATTGGTAGATCATGTGCTGGGACAACATCTATACTGCTTTGCTTGGTACACGAATGTGGACTTTTGCAGGAGCTGGGTTACCTAGACAATGTAGCACTCATTCCTGAACTTCCAACACACCAGAATACAGAGACAGATTGTTATTATTATTATTATTATTATTCATACAGCTCATTCATACCCCTTTGAGCTGTGATACATACAAGGGAAAGTAATATAGAGAATACAAATACACAAAACATTTCTAATGACAAGTAAATTTAGATTAATAGCAAAACATACACAGCAATAACATGATACGGTGGAGAAAATCTCTTTCCAAACAAGCATATATCTGGAAGGAATGGCATCTGAAGTTCTGAAGAGTGCCGAGTGGCTCGTCAGAGGAAAGAAGGTAGAGTGCAGCGCATTGGTTGTACTTGGGGACAACACCTTGAAATTAGTAATAATAATACGAAAGCAACAAGACTGGCGCCCCCGGTTTGCAAGACGATCCGGCTGTAAAGGTAGTTTATACGCCTTGGAGGCAGCTCCCACCGGTCAAAAAAGACCAACCATCTGGGAGATAAAAGTAAGACAGAGCGCCTCCATAGTGTAAAAAGATTATTTATTTGGTAAAACACGCAAGCAAAAAGTATAATTTTTTGCTTGCGTGTTTTACCAAATAAATAATGGAGGCGCTCTGTCTTACTTTTATCTCCCAGCTAGTAATAATACTGTATGTATGAAGGGACCGAATTGGCAATAGCTTTGTAATTTACATATAGAATGTACTCTTTTTTGTATACTTTGGGTAACAGGCAAGTAACTGCAGCTTATGATACCTCCTTCAAAGCTGTGTAAAAGCTGAACTCTTCCATTTCTTCCAATATCAAACCAACAAAGTTATTTTGCTGGTTGAAACCTGAAAATCTAAGACTACAATTTACTGCAACTTTGAGGCAGATATCATATCATCGTTACTTAAAAAGAACTGATCCAGGTTCTGTTAGCAACATTGTCTTGATCGGCAGAGAATCTGACAATCCATTGCAATCCTGAATCTCATAACATAAACCAAATTTTCCACAAAGTTTTTGGGACTTTTAGGGACAACACACAATTGTTTTCAACATTAAAACACAAATATTTAAAACATTAAAATATCAGTGAATTTGTACATTCAATCCGTTATTCTTCGACTGTCTCACCCCTATCATATAATTATTAATATTATATTGTTATATTTCACATATTTTAGCAGAAGTAGGGAAGGCAAAGAAAGGAATCCAATGCAATTCATGAACAAGTTCACTTGGGAAAAGAGTGACACCTATGGTACACAATGTAAACCATTAACAATGATAACATATCCATATTTTAGAGGGATGCACCGATAGATCGGCCGCCGAAACATATCAAGCTAAAATGGCACTTTTGGCAAAATGCCGAGAGTGCAATTTTGTGGCCGAAATAGCGGTGCATCCGTTCTTTTTCTCATCCCCACTGGGCGCTGCACTGTGTCCCATTGGGTAGGAGAGAAACTGTCACAGGAGGCCGAGCACTGCGGGAGGAGAGCGCTGTGAGATGCCGGCGTCTCTCCTCCCTGCACTGCTCAGCCTCCTGTCACAGATCAGGAGAGCGGCGGTGTTTGCGGAGACAGCCAGTGCTGTCATAGGAGGCCGGCTGGCGGTGCGGGGGAGTCAGATCGAGCTCTCCTCCCCGCACCACTCGCTCCGCCTCCTGTGACAGCGTGTCAGGATGGAGAGCGGGTACAAACACTCAGCGATCAATGAGGACATGGTATGTTTACTGTGTCCTCAATTTTGAATGAATGGGAAGTGATCTACATCACCTCCTGTTCATTCATGACTGTAGATATAGTAAACATACTATCTCCACATATTGTAAATGAACAGGAACACTCAGTATAGAGGCTTCCTGTTCATTTACAACAGGGGATGCAGAAAATTAGATTGTGTTCTCAATCTTTTTCTATTTTAAAATGGAAATATCAGGGGTCTAGACCACTAATACTTTCCCCAAAGCCCCTAAAATTAAAGTAAAAAATAAAAATATAAAAAAATTAAAAGTTCATAAATAAAAATAAAACATTTTAAAAAAAATTTTAAAGTTAGAAAGAAAAACATTTTCGGTTTTAGCTGAACATTTTTTTTTCATTTTGGTTATGTTTCGGTTTCACAATTTTCATTTCGGTGCACCTGTAATATTTTATGTTCATCATTTATACATAATAAACTTCTGACTTACATGAACGTTCTCACAAGGTTTCCTAATCAAATAATATAAAATCAGGAGCTTGTACGTGTCCCCGTAGACATCTTTTGAAACCCTGAGGGCCCCCAGAAGATTCTTCAGAAAAAAGGAAACCTATCTAACAGTCACAGTAAAAAATTGTGTATCGAAACCATTCCCACATTTAATTCCCCAAATCTGTAATTACCTGGTCATACTTCTCATTACTCAGAGGTAAGAAAGGAACAGAGTAAGGAACCACATCCTTCAAGCATTTGAGGACTAATAATAAAAATAATAATGATAATCAAATAAAGATAACTGATCACATATCAATGGCTTCTATAACTACTCCTAATCATAGCCACTTTTGCTCTCCTATGTCAAACGGGGAAAAACATGAGTTTCATAAGATCACAGAAGATTGACCTCATCATCCTATACAGTTGTATTTCATAATCGTGGTCCTCCCCAGCTTAATCACTTTCCACTTTCAGGCACCAAGGCAATCCATGCTTAACCACAAATCGGCAAAAGATATATAACAATCATAGGGATGCTCCAAGATTCACACATCAAAATAATCCAGCCTCACTTCAAAAAGAAAAGGGAAGAGTTTCCTGGGGCTAGTTCCCTCCTGGTGGCCATGAGGAGAGGAGGAAAGGTATCATCCTCAATGTGATGGGTGTTTTTGAAGTGTGGCTGGATTATTTTGATGAACTTAAGCTTCAAATGATGTGTAGCCAAATAAAACTATCATATAGGGAAGTCAAGGCGACATTAGAGAATCTCTGTGTAATAGCTCTGGTGAGACAATGCCTCAAACTACTACTGACAGCAGCAAGGCTGAATCTTCAACAGATGACCAGGAATCTACTAATACTGAGAGCCCACACAACAATGCTGATGTTCTTCATTTAATGGACTGTGTAACCCAGGGATGTCCAAACTGCGGCCCTCCAGCTGTGGTGGAACTACGAATCCCATAAGGCTTTGCAAGATTCTCACAGCCACGACTTCCGGAGAGAAGTCATGGGATTTGTAGTTTCACTACAGCTGGAGGGCTGGAGTTTGGACATCCCTGGTGTAACCAGTGACTCTAAGGGGTTGATTTACTAACCTTATAAACACGCCACGAACAAGTATACACCTCTGTAGTGTGTTCCCTCCCAGCATGATCTATTGGTGGAATCTAGACACCTTTGTAGTGTGTACACACCCAGCAGGTGTGTTGTGCAAAACGCTGCGTGAATTGCAAGGTGATGTTGTGTAAATTAGCTCTACATTGTGTTGCTTGCGTTGATGAATGCAGGAATGTAAATGCATGAGCTAACCATTTTTGTCTAAACTGTGAAGCAGCATTATATATGCATCATGTGCATGATTTTTCCATATATGGCATTAGTGGAAATATGCTTTTAGAGACTTTTTGGTTGATAAATATGTTTTGCTGTGTAAAAATCACACGCACCTAGTGCGTGCGTGTGTTTAGGTTAGTAAATCACCCCCTAAATCTCTACCTACTTCAGTAGATGCTATAGAGTTGCTCACAGAGGACCAGCTAAAACGTCTTTGATGACATTAAACCTGACAACTAAGGCATAAGAGTAAGTGGGGCTCTAATGGCACCAAACGACAGATCTAATGAACGACATAGTTGCTTCATATAAAAAATATTATTTTATTGAGTACAAACATATTAAAAAAGACCATAGGCTTAGAATTGGGATGTGCATATTCTAATAGTCAGGTACCTCCAAAACCCACTCAATAATTCCATGATTAAGGCATACAACATACTGTATCAAAGACATGATTTAGATGATACAAAAAAGAACAAAAAAAGTTGATGAATATTTTTCACAACTTCATCAGTAACATCTATACATACGGTATGTATGATATAACACATGATAGGTAATACACATAAAAATTGCCAGATATTCTCCAAGTCATATGTGTAAATAGCCTTATCTGAAAAACCTTATCTGAAGATATATATACTATTGTAAAATACTTATTAACGGTCTATATACTTTAATAGTGCCTCAACAGAGACTCCTGTGGAAGTGGAACATATATCCGTAAAACACGATGAGTTAACCCCACCTCTCAATTTTGAGACACATTTCGGAATATGTTGTGAGGTATACCAAACAAGATGTTAAAGATACAAAACATGTGAAATAGTATTGGATGGGCATATGTAGAGGCATGATCTATTCTAATGGAGTCTATGTTTTGTCATTTTCACACAAAGAGGGTTTTTTTAATCATTTTTAATTAGTTATCTATGGAAATACATTTTGTATTTTTATATATAAGTTTGTATGTGAGTGGGTATATGCTGTATATGCTGTATGAAGGCATGTGGTACCCCAGAGACCAACCCATTTTCTAAAATATCAGTGTATTACTATGTGGTATAGTAAACAGATTTCTTTGAAGGATGATCATAAATAATCATTCAGTATTGTTTGCTTGAAACAAGCTCACAAAAATACAGCCATGAGCATTCATCTGTACTCTGAGAAATCAAAAAATATAATATATATCATTACCTGTGTGAATCCAGCCTTAGTAGCACCAACCCTACCTGGAAAGGCACAAGGTTATTTTCAGTTTGCATGGTAACAGTATTACCATTGCAGTGTGTTGCAACATTTATAAACTTTTTTTTAATAATTTTTCTTTGCTGTGATAAGCTTCAGTGTAAAAAAAAACAAAACCTGCAGTATCTATCAAATGGTACTAAACTTCCCTGAAAAGTTGTAATAGTTAAACATACTTTGTAATCATCATAATTCAACACCGGTGCTAACATCATTTGCTTCTGTTACAAATGTAAGATTATTACTTTAGCTCTTATCTCCTAGGTTGATTGAATAGCTTTATTTTAAAAAGATCTGTTACCTAGCAACAAGACATCTTAGGCCAACCCAGTTTTACCAGTTTAGTATTAAAGCTATCCCAGAAATGAGTTCTGGGACAGGTTCTCTTTTTTTTTAAAGGGTTAAATATACTTGGTGCTCTCTGGAGCTTCTGTATGGTCTATTATTATCATGTCATCATGTCATCTTGAAAACTAATTTCAAGGTTCTTTTCTATTTTTATTTCCCCAAATTGTACCCTCTTTTCTGTCTAATGTTCATGAATGTCAATGACAGTTTCCAGACCAGTAGTATTCCATTACACTACATGCTGATGTATGAAATAAAAGCATCTGGAATACAAAATAGTTATAGATGAATTGCTGGTGAGTGCATAAAGTAATTGTTATTTAAAGGAGAACTATGGGGTCAGTGTTTTTCCCCATAGTTCTCCTTAGGGTAACGGGAGGACGCAAACTAGCGTCCTCCCGTTACCGTAAGCTCAGTATACCGCGAGCTACAGCTCGCGGTATACTGAGACGCCGCAGCCGGAGCGGATCCCGACCTCGACGTCGAGATCCGCCCAGCTGCATGAGTGACAGCTGGCTCTGCCTATCTAGAGGCAGAGCCAGCTGTACCCGCCCCGTCCGTTCCGCCAGTCAGCGCTGGCAGATCGGAGAGGGGAATCCAGCCCCTCCCCCTGTCACGGCAGAGAGCCGTGACAGGATCGAGAGGTGAGCGAACCCGGTATGTGTTCGCTCACCTCCCGATCTACTGAGCCGACCTGTGACAGTCTCATTGTCACAGGTCGGCTAGAACTATGAGGTGAGTGAAAAGTACTCACCTCATAGTTCTCCTTTAAAGTATATTTAAAGCCAAATTTTGGATTGAGATTAAGATTTAAAACCCTTGAGTTTTTTTGAGGCCTTAGACATCCTATTCAACCCAAACCTACAAAAAACATATTTCTTATCACAAAAGACTTTTCAATAAAAGCACACGCTATACTCAGCTTGTTTTTTGACACAACAGACTGTACAAATGACAAATGTATGCCTCCACATTCATGATAGCTACTGCCCTCTAATAATTCAATTTCTACCCATTTATGATCTCACAGCCCAATAACAAAGTTAATATTAGACATATTAGCTGGCTGAACATTTGGTTTGGTTAATTTCGTTTCAGATTTTTTTTCGTTATTTCATTTTTTAGGATGCAGGTTCCGAAAGTCAATTCGTTTTGGGATTCGGACAAATCCAATATTTTTCATTAATTTCAGATAAGTTCAATTATATTTACAAACAAATTTTCGTTGCAGCAAAGTGACATTAGAAAAAAAAATATTTTTAACTTATGAGAGACCACAGAAACAAAAAAAAAACAGTGTGCAACTCCCCCGCCCCTTTAGGTCTGGTGAGGATTTTAGGGGGACCCCGACACCACCCCTTACCAGACCTTTAATCTGAGCTGCAGCCTGGCAGAGAGGGAGGGGGGCAAGCGTGCTCCCCCAATCCTGCACCATACCAGACCACATGCTCTCAACAAGAGGAGGGCAAAAAATTAACATGGGGACAATGTGCTATGCCAGGAGGAGACTTGGGCCTCTTACCCACAACCCTTGCCCAGTGGTTGTGGGAGTCTGTGGGCAGCGGGGCTTATTGGAATCTGGGTGCCCCTTTCATAAATGGGGCAACCGGATGCCACCCCCTCTTGTGAATGAGTAAGGGGTAGTTGTTACCCATACTCATTCACTAAATACAATAAAATAAGTAACAACACCATAAAAAAGTCCTTTATTTGAAGAAAAAAAACACATGTTTTTGACAAGAAAATGTCCATTGATGAAATCCCAAGGTCAATCACATGATTCACTGATGTAGATCCACGTCAATCATGACACGACTCCATGCGGTTTTTTTATATTAATAGTTAGTAAAATTAATTAATTCGCAATGACATTCGGAAATTCGGATGCATTTGAATGTCCAAATATGCCAAAATTCGTCCGGATTTCAATTCGGAACGAAACGAATCGCACATGTCTAGTTAATATTATGTAACACTGACCTGTGCAGACACCATCACTTAAATACAGAAGGTGTGTGCTAAGTGACCCCGTCTTGCAGGAGCACCGCCACTTTGGCTTGGATGGAAAGGCTGCCACAGTTATTATAAAGTCATCTCCAACTCCACTTCTCTGTTTTATTACTATGGAGGAAACATTATCAGGACAAATATGTAAACGATATGGGGCCAATCTCCTGGAATTCTGGACAGTTGACTGATGTGTCCAGCTTCTGTTGGTGAAAATCCATTGAGATTATGTAGTTAATGTTTCCAATATAGAAAGGGAAAAAGGCAGAAAAGGGATGATTAGAAAGAGTAATTTCCAAGAAAAGATCAAATAAAATTTATGGTAACAGATTAAATTTTTTTATTCAAATGTATGATTGAAGATCTGTAGCATTTGCCATTATAATACCACTTTTTGTTAACGTTCAATAACTTTGCTCAAAGCCTTCCTGTAACTTTATGTGCAATCATTCTCCTACAGTAAATTGAAAATGTATCACTGGAAATCTTGTCCATTAATGGTGCATGGCCATGAGCAGATGACCATAAAGAGAAAAACGCTACAGAAAAAATAAGAAAAATGTTAACACAGTCCTTTTACAATGGAAATAGAAGGATGCCAAAGGTGCACTCACTTTCTTCTGTTCTAACAAAAAGAACAATCCTTTTACTAAGACAATGTGTAGGGTGTTCTGTTTCAAGAGCAGCTTTATGCTTTGGCGTACCTCCTTTGGACCACAATGTAGAGATGTGGATCTGGCCTTTGATCCCATTTACACTGTTGTCTTTTAACACACACAATATAACCCACCCAAATGTGCAGCTTACCCATACTAAATATAGTACTTGATCCTATCTCTGGGCTGCACTTCAATGCATAGTTAAAAAAAAAAAAATTCTGTATTTTTGTGTGTTGGGTGGCCCATAGAAGTCAATGGCAACGCTAAATGCATTTTGACATGTTGCCAACAGGGATTAACAAGCACCTCGTTGGATACTGGATATGTGCTTCAACACACTAGGCCACAGAGCATGGCAGCATGTTCTGATACTTTATTTTAAGTACTGTAAGGATCTGTTACCTGGTACCGCTGGTACCGCTGTCCCTGATGGCAAAGGAAGCCGGCGCTGTAGAAAGCAAGGCTGTGGCGGCGGAGGGAGCAGAGCTGTATTAGCCGATACTTGCGCTATAGCGCCAGTTACTGTGACAGGAGGAGTGATACCAGATGCACCGATACTGTTACCGATACTGACCATTTTGATGGACATTAAAAAAAAATAATAATAAGACATCCCCTGAAAATAAGACCTAGTGTTTTTTTGGGGGGAAAAAAATATAAGACAGTGTCTTATTTGCGTGTTTAGTATTTATGTGTTTAGTATTTGAAAACCATTTGTGTGATTTTGACATGACTTATGTACAACATAACTACAGAGCATTTTAGCAGGTGGGCCTGTGTGAACAGGCCCTTAAAATTCTTTTTTTCTGTGCTTCTGCCTGCAATTGCTTAAGGTGTAGTTCCGCTTTGCAGTCAGATTTGAGAAAACACCTCTTTTTGTTTGTTATGTGTTCCCATTCACACAGCATAACGAAAAATAATTTTTACAAATATATTTCTTACTGTTTAGATGTTTTGTTGCATCAGGCTAGGTGGTCTAATCCAGTTGTTTTCTAAGCACCTTCACAGTGATCTGTCCTTATAGAAAGACTTATGAAATTTGAGGATTTTGTTTCTCTTATTAACTTGATTAACAAACAAGGCAGAAGTCAGGGTTGGAATCCTTTGACTCTTCATTAGGACAGACAGTGTTCAAATCTACTTTACAATTATAATGAACAAACAATTCACCCCTCACAACCCTTCTAACATTAGAAAGAAGGAGAAGCAAGTAAAAATGTTAAAGGAGAACTATGGGGTTAGGGCTTTTTCCCATAGTTCTCCTAAGGGTAACGGCAGGACACTAGCATCCTCCCGTCACACTAAGCTCAGTATACCGCGAGCTGTAGCCGGGACGGATCCCGACAATTGTGTCTGGATCCACCCAGCTGCGTGAGTGACAGCTGGCTCTGCCTATCTAGAGGCAGAGCCAGCTGTACCCGCCCCCTCCCCCATCCGTTCCTCCAGTCAGTGCTGGAGGATCGGATAGGGGATGGGGGGTGGAATCCCTGCAGGGCGCCGTGAGTGACAGTCACGGCTTTCTGCACGGATAGATCGAGAAGTGAGCGAGCGACGGTATGTGTTCGCTCACTTCCCGATCTACTAAGCCGACCTGTGACAGTTTCATTGTCACAGGTCGGCTCAGATTATGAGGCTGAGTGAAATAATTCTCCTTTAAGCCTTAAGAAGCCAAGAAACCCTAACCCAAGTAAAAGCAATTTAAACTGTAAGCATTTAAAAAATATTTTTTTACCTTACGCTATGTGAATGGGAACATGTAACAAATATAAAATAGGTGTTATCCCAATTTGGCTGCCAAAGTGGAAATACACTTTAAATTGGTCGATGTTCTACATGGTACTAATATTTTTTTACACTGCTACTGAATATATATCTATATCTTTATTATCTATAATACTAATACACTACAGATGCTATGATTCTACATGAGAGACTGTTATTGCCCTGTCTACATATTATTACTGCTAAAGCAGTTTTGGCTCTGCTGTCGTGCACTTACTTTAATTTTATGTACAGCATTTGTGCTTCATTTTACTGCAATACAAAAGCTGCTCGTTGAGTAAATTAAAAGTATACTATGTCTGTGTGCGTGACAAATCAAATCAGGATCATGCACGCTGCTTAAATGAAAGCATCTTTATTGACTAACACTTTTTACATTAATAGCAATATGATTAAAGCAAACGTCAAGTCACCAGAATAAAGACATAGTTCATTAGAGAAATCCCTGGTAAATGCAATAAAAACCTTTACTTTTAAAAATTAATTTAAAAAGTGCCACACATTTGCCTTCTAAATGAAGGTCAAATAAACCGGCTGGCCTCCTCCCTATTTCAAAAGATGCAGCCTAGAAAGAGGAATAGGAGACTAGTGGCAGTCAACTTACTTGACATAGGGGGCTCCAAGTGCAGCCCCTGACAGCACCAAAGGGCCGCACACAATATTGAGTGAATGTAATGCTACAGAAAGTTGTCAAAGACTGGTCTCTGATCATCTCCTGTTGCATGTCTGCAAAGGCATGCTACAAGAGATGGGTAGAGAGTGCAGACTGCAAACATGTTATAGGAGTTGTTGGAGACTGGGGACATGCTTCAGGAGACCACCAGCATACAACACATAATAATCAGAGATCACAGGCATGCTAAAAGAGAGATTGCAGTCATGCAACAGGCAATGGAGATGGTCAGACACTGAAGACATGCTACAGGAGATGGTCAGAGACTGAAGACATGCTACAAGAGATAGTTATAGACTGCAGACATGCAACATGAGATGATCAGAGACCACAGGCATTCAGGGCATTGGCAAAAGACTGCAAACATGTTATAGGAGTTGTTGGAGACTGGGGACATGCTTCAGCAGACCGGATTTACTCTCCCTGCCGCCCCAAGGCCAGGTTCCACAATACGCCCCCCGTGCCGCCAACCACCTCTCCCCATCAATTGTGAATGGCAACCAGATGGCAGGGCGGCGGGGTTAGTTTCAATTTTTTTTTTAGATCACTGCTATTACAAACCAATGTGAAGAATATTTTGCTTCACTGGAACAAGTAAGCAACTTGGTAGGCAAAAAACAGACCAGGGCCCCAAGAGTTGAACAATAAGTGTCAAATTTCCACAAGTTGGACACCGGGCTGTAGAGGCTTTTGTAGGTAATGAGTAAATAAAGTGATTTGGTTGAACATACTCCAAAAGCATGACACTGAAATGTACTGAAATTGTCAGCCTCTGTGTGCGGAGGGACTACACTCTGTAGTGGCACCAAAATTGACTGAATTATTGGCATTTGTTGTGGTGTCACCATCACAGATCTTGAGAGAGAAAAATGTACTCAAAATGGCATCTGTGATTCAAAACGGCTTCAATTCATAGAACACGAGGCTTTCTCCGAGGCATATATTGTTCTTTTTCATGTGATACTATTTTGGATTTGAGACATGATGGTGTTGAAACTCATAGTTGTTCCAGACAACGACAAAGTTATGACCAAGGCACAGTGCCAAGTCAGCAACTTCAGAATATCTGAGTTGCTGAAATTTCTGAATAGACCTTATGAAGTCATAATGGCCATTTGAATTTGACGAATGATCAAAGCTTATACCAATTATGTAAATCCCACTATTAATGTTTATGCAATTGTGTAATAAAATAGACTAGCTACAGCATACAGTTGGTGTCTGTGTGTGTTGGTCCCCAATATCACGATATGATTGAGCTCACTGGTTAATGGTAAGCAGGTTTTGCCCCTGCACTTAAAATGTATTGCACTCTTAAGAACTATTACCCAGATAATCACCAAGATTTAGTGCCTTATAGATTAAGAATGGTGGCTGAAAACCAACTGTGAAAAAGGTAAGGCATATTGGTTAGGAGATAGGATTGCTACAGATAAAAAAACATTTGACTATAAAAGGACTGTCACTTTTCTTATTAAGGCCAAATAATTATTACTAGGCAACCCCTGACCTTCTTACTGTATTCTTTGCTACGCTAGCTGCTGCTTTGTTGCAGCTGCCATGCACCACTCATTTTTTTTGGGTATGGGGAGGCAAGTGGCCAGTCACCAGGTCCAAACACTATCAAGTAGGGAAGGGGGGTCACAGCAGAGAAACAAAGTGCCATGGGTGTGCAAGGAAGATAAAGAAATGCAAGTCAGTGAGTAAACTTTAAAGAGACCCTGTCAATTTGCCTTGAACAGCAAAAATTACAGCTACTTTTTAACATCCACTTTAAATAGGCCATCTGTAGTTTAGAAGACTTGTTAAGACAGCCTACGATATGCACTGAAAAAAAAGAATTCCATTTTTAAACACACTTCTTCGCCAAATTTCTTTTACTTGTCCTTTGTATATGAAAGTATTATGTCATTGTTTCCTATTCTCTAGTAATAATTGACGAATGTTTAATATATTCTAGTTTCTATGGAAGCATTAATAAGGGTGCATCATGTTCTGCCTCTGCATTCATCTTCCCTTTGCTTTTTCTTGCTTCTCTCCTATTGTGGAAAAATGTGGATTTGCTTGCATGATAACTCTGTCATTAAAGCTGACCCCCTGGGGAAATAAAATCTTAACCCTTGCAGTGGGGCTACCCCCTCACTGCAAGGGTTAAGTGCTCATTTTGTCAAAAAGTTAAAATACCAAAGTCATACTCACCGGTACCACAATCCCGGCTTGCTCTTACACCGCTCCCTCCACCGCTCCACTGTCTCCTTCCCCACTCCAGAAATGGAATGTCCATTGGCGTCCTCACGTTCAATGCACTGTATTGGATGTGATCACTCACAGAACCTTAGGCCGCTGGAACGGAGGAGGAGTGAGGCTGAAGGGGGGCGGTCTAGGAGCAAGTCAGGATTGTGGTTCGGGTGAGTATAACTTTGTTATTTTAGCTCCCTAGGCAAACAAACACTAATCCCTCGCAGTATGGTTATAGCCCCAGAGTTCTGCTCTAAATTTTGGTAATCTTTCATCTACTGGCATGGCATGTAGGATATTTTAGAACATTTTTCTCCTGTTATGGAAGATACTAAAGAGACACGCATCTCTTGTATTTCCTTGTACATCATACAAATGGAAGATAACTGTATCAAGTATAAATATATGAAAGTACACCTCAAAACTTTCTGATATGGCAAAGAGGGACATTACAGCAAAAAATGTGTAGGCAAAGGACACGTCTCAGTCACGTCTCCATAAGGATTAACCCTTTTGCTGCCAGAAACATTTTTCCTGTTTGTTTGTTTGTTTTTTTAAACATGCTAAAATACACATTTTAGGCCTGAAGATTACTTAAAACCCCTCAGAATTATATATTTCCTGAAAACACAAACCCAGTAGAATAAAATGGTGGCAGTTGCTTTTTTATACATCGCATGAGATTAGTGCAACAGTTTATCAAACCCAAAATTTCAGTAAAAAAAAAATCACTGACGTTAATATTAGTGCACATAAACACACTATATTACCCAATTTCTTGGTAACTTGATGAGGTTATTCCATGTAAATAGATATGAAACATGTCAAACTTTAATATTGCGTGCATCCGCGTTACAGTGAGGATCTACGGTACCCCAAATGATCCATAGGCGACGCTTTAAAAGTCTATACAGGTAATCAATGTAGACTTAACTGTGAATAATAACCCTAAAATTATTGCTCACATTCTGGTGTACGTGGTGATAGCTAATATGTGTTGCGCAATTGTTGTTTTCATACGTAAATGCACTTGTCGCATATTTGCATTAATATGTGTGTGTGCATGGGGCAGGGGACTTTAGGTAAAAAAAGTTTTTAAAATAAAAAATATATATTTTTGCTATGTACTAGGGGGCTGAGAAGCCCCCGATGTGAAAGCACTTTAGTAGTGACAGGTCATCCTTAAGGAGACTCAACAGGTCTATAAGACTCCTAATGTCCCCAGGGGAATGATAGATCAGGAACTAGAAGTGACAATATCATCATCTCTTAAAGGTTCATTCAGCCAGGAGGAGATCAGCAAATGGATGTTTGCTAGTATGTCTTCCCTGTTTCTGCCAACACCACGTTAAAGGTCCCAGGTCCGCAGGAGGTGCAGAGGAGCCCAGAAAACATAGCAGGGCGTTTTGGACAGGGGCAAGTGTGCACGTGTCAGAGCTTGTGAAAGTGATTATTTCCAGTGTAAAGCTAAACAGTTGGCTTCACACATAGCCAGGAGTCTGCTAACAGGGCCCCACTGGCGGAACTACCAGGGTCGCAGCGGTCGTAATTGCGACCGGGCCCTGGCGTTCCGCCACTTGGGGGGGGGGCCCAGCGAGGAAGAAGAGGGCCTCCCGAGAGAGTGCTGCTCCTTCCCTGCCGCACAGCCGCCCGCAGCATGTACGGGCGAGACTGTCACCAGCAGAATATGCTGCAGGCACCGCCGAGCAGCACATTCTGGTGTGTGAGGACCCGACCCTCTTAGCCCCGCCCCCTGACTGGGAAGACGAGGAAGAGGGCCCTGCTGGAGAAGGAAGGTAAGTCTGGAGTGGGAGGGCGTGGGAAAGTGTGTGTGTGGGGGGGGAGGGGGATGCTGGTGATATAGTGCTCACTTTTATTATAATGCATTGCTGGGACTTGTAGTCCCATATAGCTGGTGGTATTCGGCATTGCTGTATGATTATTATACAGCAATGCAGAATAGCTCCAACTATGTAGGACTACAAGTCCCAGCAATGCATTATAGTGGGGGGGATGCTGATGGCATTCTGCATAGCTGACTTATTATAATGTATTGCTGGGACTTGTAGTCCCGCATAGCTGGTGGTATTCGGCATTGCTGTATGATGATTATACAGTAATGCAGAATAGCTCCAACTATGTAGGACTACAAGTCCCAGCAATGCATTATATTTTTAAGTAGGGATACACCACTGTTAATACTGGGCATTTTCACGAGTACTCATACTCGTGAAAATGTCCCGATACTAAACGCAGATACCGGTGTTCTGTCGAGAACGCCGATGTAGTCGAATTTGCCGACCTCAGCATCTGCACTTGCGCACAGACCAATATTATGGAGGAAACCGGGATTTATTCAAAAAGTATTTTGTTTAAATCGTTAATTCTGACCGTCCATCATTTACTGCCATGTAAGGCATATTATTGACGGTCATAATTAACAATTACAAAGGAATACTTTGTAAATAAATGGCGGTTTCCTTGTTAATCCCGTCTGTACGTAAGCGCAGATACTGGGTCAGCGTTCGACAGAACACAGCACTAAAATTTTAAACAAGCGGCTGCCCGAGGTCCCGCACTTGCTGGGGACCTCAGCAGCCTTCCTGTTAACCATGCGGTGCCATGGCGGTGGGGGGGGGTCCTTCATGGTTTCTTGCACTGGGGCCCTGAAGGTTCTAGTTACGCCTCTAAAGGGCCCCATAAGGCATACATCAGGATCAGCGGAAGGGTTAAAGTGCAAAACAATTATTGGTTTAAATGCTTTTATTAATCACAAATGTTGCTGGCATACAGTGTTCTACTGATAGGGTGCTATGTTTGCAAAACGGATTCAGGCTGGACAAGGGTCCTACCCCAAACTGCAGTATCCAGGGATATTCCAGGCTGTCCCTTCCCTTTCCCTGCACCAGGGCTATCTCTCCCTAGCCACCGTGTGCCCTGCCCCTATCTTACTCCGCACACTGCTCAAGTCACCCCATTGTTACCTCAAGGGTTATCTATATCCCCTCAGTCTAAAAGATGGATGCCTAAATCTCAAGAGAACCCCGTGTCCAATCAAAGGCTCTTCCAAGATGATGGCTGGAGTCCATGGCAGAGGACACAATGGTGCCATGCCTCCACCCACCCTACCTTAGTGTCAAACAAACAGGAAGAGGTTCTTGTGAAACAGTTCCAATTAAGGAGTTAATGACAGGTGGAAACATCTTGTGGAAGAAAGGGAATGAAGAGAAGCTAACACCCTGTTAAAAGCTAGGTGGAGGCAGGGGCGGATCCAGAGTTTAGTCTCGGGGGGTGGGGGGGGGCACTGCCAGAAAATAAGCCCCCCCCCATCTGGTTCTTCCACTACTACTGTGCCACCCCTTTCCTCTCTCACTGTCACCAGTCAGCATGACCAGACTATAGCCTTGCAATTTATGTTAACATTTTTTGGGGACAGATAGAGCTTTCTTTTGGAGGTATATAATCACCACAGGGGGAAGGGTTTTTTTTTTTTTTACTATATAATGAAAAAAGTACCGTAAATGTATAACAAAAAAAAAACAAAAAAAAAAGTTTCCCTACGTTGTGTTATAAATCATTTATTCTTACCCATATTTTTGGTAAAACATAAAAGTCGGGATCACGTCGGATAAATAGACACCATACATGTCAAGCCTTAAAATTGCGTGTGTCCGCAAAATCGCAAAAAACACCCATAGGCCCATAGGTGACGCTTAAAACGCTTTTACTGCTCATCAGCTTAGTGTTATCAGTGATGAATGGCTCTAAAATTATTGCTCTCACTCCAATGTTTGCGGCGATATGTAACATGTGCGGCACAAAGAGGGGACTGAGAGAAGATCAAAGGGAGACCGTATACTGATCTCCCTTTGTTCTCCTGTCACAGAGCCGCGCCGGCACTGACAGCTGCTAATACAAGCGATTGGGCGTCTCTAGAGACGCCCGATCGCTTGAATGTAAAGCTCCCGACCGGCCGTGTAATTACAACGGCCGGCCGGGAAGCTGCTCGTCGGGATTTTTCAAGCCCTGCCTCTGATCCTCGCACACGGCCGAGACATACAGCTGTCACAGAGTTAACTGCGGTTCAGTGTAAAAAACCGGCATATTACTTGTACTGTGCCTGTTTTTTACACTGAACCGCAGTTAACTCTGTGACAGCTTGACAGCTGTATGTCCCGGCCGTGTGCGAGCATGTACTCCTGTCACTGGTATGGTACCGCGGGTGGGAGTGGCTCTATCTGGGGGGGGGGCAATTGCCCCGTTGCCCCCCCTGGATGCGCCACTGGGTGGAGGTGGAGAGGTGACATAGGAAGCTGCATGGCTGAACCATGAAATAAGCTTGATACATGTATGTGGCAGAATTACAGAACTACAGATCCTTTGGCACATAAAACTGTGAACATATATACATTTAAATTGTGTATTTGCCTGGATTTCCACTTTGATCCTATTTATTAGAGCAGGTTAGATCAGTCTATTTTGAGATGGGCAGAACTAGCGTAAATACAAAATGACAAGGATGCAGTGCACTGCAGAAGACCACATGTAAGCCTTACCTTAACCTGTTATTTATTCTACCTTTCCCGCTGGCCTAAACTCCTATGTGGTAACAGAAGTTATTTACTTTCTCCAAAGAAACTGCTACCCCCAGCTATATTCAGGGAAAGGATCAAGTGATCAATGTCAAAGCACATTCAGTGAGCACTGTTCAAAAATCTGTGTTGTGCTGTTTATGTAATGGTGATGTCCTACTGTATTTTTATTTTGTGGGTTTACAGTAACAGAAATTACATTTTCATTTTAATATTACTGGCAAAAATGTGCTTGTTCCAATGTACAAACAAAAATGCTGATAATATGGAGGTCCAGAGAATGTAAAGTACAGCACACAGTATGCAGTACAGTGGTCCAGTGTATATAATGCACATTGCAGTGTATGGAGCATGGCGGTCGAGTGTATGTAATGTACAGCGCAGTGTATTGGGTGTGTTGTTTCAGAATATGTAATGAGTATGTAATATCAGTACGTTACATACTCATTACATATTCTGAAATAACACACCCAATACACTGCCCTGTACATTACATACACTCGACCGCCATGCTCCATACACTGCAATAGGTAAGCAATAGGTAAAAAAACGGCACTCCCAGGGGGATCCGTCAGTCCAGTACTTTATTTGCAAAAACAGCAGCAAACAAATGCTTACATGTTTTAGCTGCCAAACTGGGCCTTAGTCGTAGCTGGCCATCATAATGTAAGCGCAGTCCAAGAACACTTAAATGGTTATTAAAGCCTTGCGTGTTTTTGCATATATCTACTGCTAGCAAGCAGTAGATATATGCAAAAACATTTTTTTTTAAACTTTTTAAAAGGGTTAAAACTTACCTGTGTCTCCTCCACGTGCTCCCGTTTGCACATCTGAAGATTTACAGGTGGCCCGCAAAGGATCTTGTGGCGGGAGCATGCGCAGTTCAGATCTTCGGCCTGGGAGACGAGGAGAAACACAAGGTAAGTCAATGCAGCAGCGTGGACCCGCACAGACACCGTGGGACAGGAAGTGCCAGTTAAGAGAGAGGAACCAGCGCTGGATCAGAGACTGACACCAGCACTGGAGGGACTCCTCAAAACTACAGGAAAGAAGAAGATGATTGGATCAAGAGGCACTATTTAAGGTAAGTCCTTACACTAGCATGGGGGGGAATTTATCCTTTAATGTCACTTAACAGAATTTAACATCTGCTACAATTCATGTTTTATAGTAGAATGCAGTAGTTAATCACTAAAATGAAAACCCAACTTTCTGCAAT
>NW_017309301.1:56400-63210 GCF_000935625.1 Nanorana parkeri
CGGATTGCATGATGCACCGGGCCCTCTTCCTCTTCTTCTCTTTCCTGGCGGGGGAGGTGCTCAATGGTGTAGAGTCCCATCTACATAATGGCATCATTGTCACTCTCTGCATGTAAATCCAGGGCAGCTTAGGGAAGCACCCTCAGGAGGCAGCCCCATGACTACCTGCACTCACAATATATCTGATGCAAGGCGCCATTCACTCCAAAAAACGGACATTTTGTGGTGGAATGAGATTAATACAGGAAATAGTGCTGTAAAGGAGGTAAGTATTACATCCTGCCATTTTTTTAACCAGCTGGGGGACCATAAAAATGGCTATAAAGAGACACTGTCACCTTGCCCATGCATTAGGGTGTGTGCACAAATGTATATATATATACATACACAGACCTGAGTCATCCCGGATTCCTATTACCTGAACTGTCCCTTACCTCTTCCAGCAACAGTGCAGCAATGAAGCAGGGAGTCTGGCAGTCTGGCAGGTGGTTATGTGACCACCAGCCAGGCTTCCTGATTGGATCGGAAGCTGCAGCCACACTGGGTGTTATGTGAGGAATGTAAGTGGCAAGTGCTGCTGCACTCTGTAATGCTGAGCCGGTTACAAAGAGATCTTTGTGACCTCTATACTGGCTCAGTGACCAAAACCACGGCGCCCACTGTTTCAGTTTTAGTGTTGCGCTCAGGATGATTATGGTGTGCCCAGACACACCTAGCACACCCACAGCACACGCCTATGCTTACCAGATTTCCCTTACCACTCCTTCCTTCTCCACAACCATCCTGATGCATTCACAATACCCAACACTTCCAGGTATGGAGGAGAATATGACCTTCTTCCCTGTAACAATGCTTGGGTCTAGTAGCCAATTGCTAAGCTCAAGCACTGTCACATGACCAATGGAGTAATGCCAATGTTCCCCATGGTCGCTGCATGGACAAGGTAACATTGTGTCTTTAGGTAATACAATTCTTTGCATGATTTTAGGAAATGCTTATTGTGCAAAAAATTGCCTTCTTAAAATAAATCTGTCATTAGAGATATGCAGGGGCTGCCATTGCTGACCTCCTCCTGAAAATTCTAGTTCCTGACTTTAATACTATATGAGTTATAAGTTTGCGAATCAGTAAAATATGAAATGTTTAAAAGTCCGTATCTGCATATTTATTCTAGGTCTTTGATTTAGGGGATTAAAGCAAAATAATCAATTACTAGCATTTACAGGTGTATTTGGCAATAGCAGCCTCCATGTTTTCCTCAGAAAGGTTTTCTTAACTTTTTTTTATTATTATTATAGATTCCTTCTAATTGCATCTGGTATATGTCACCTACTATATAAACTGCACGTTGCCGTCAGTCTGGAACACCACAAATCTAAATAAGCACGCAGTGCTGGAGAATTCCAGAATTATACATCATATTTAAATAATGTTCTTGGACATAAATAGAACAAGTGCAGTCCTAGAAAAAATGTGCTGAATAAACACCTTGACTTATTTCTGTATAGAGGAGACATTTATTGTCTCATAAAACTAAATGTAAATGATTCCAAATTATATATAACTGACACAGTGATATCCCAAGAGCTGCAGATTTGGGCCATGTGGGTATCTCTGGCAAGACAGCTGACATCTTGCCTAGATTACCTTCTACAAATATCATCCAGCTATTTGCAGTTATTGTAAGAAAATGCATGAACTACAGAACAAAATACTTGGATTTGCAAGTTCTGTGTGGGGGGAAATGCATCAATATAATTATTGCAATGGAAAATGTGTGAAGTTCCTATCTATAAAGCCACTATTGTGAGTATAGGGCAATAGTGATCTCCAGAAAAGTCACCTACCTTATTTTTGTGTTCTAGAAAATTACAAAATTAGAAATCTTTTAACATCATAACTGGCTACTGAACTTAATGTAATATATCTAAAAACAGAAACAAAGTGATGTGCAATATAGGTTTTGCCAAAATATTCTGCTCTGGATTATACATTGTCTGGCCAGTCATACACTCTAATATTTTGTTGTACCACCTTTAGCTTTGATTATGGCATGCATTCACCATGGCATCATTTCAATAGGTTTATGCAATGTTACAACACCAGAGTTGCATTCATTTTTAACCAAGATCTAGTAGTGATGGTGGGAAAGTCGGACCACTGTGTAAAGTCTTCTCCAGTACACCCTAAAGATTCTCAGTGGGGAAGGTCTGTGGTGGCCAATCCATGTGTGAAAATGATGTCTCAAGCTCCCTGAACCACTTTTTGACAATCTGAGCCCAATGAATCCTGGCATTGTCATTTTGGAATATGCCCGCGCCATCAGGGGCTTTCACTATATTCAGGTTGCTGACCTCATTTTTGTGGGCACTTAAAAATCTAGGTTGCTGAACCTAGACTTATTATCCAAAAGAAGGCTGTGGCCTATGTACTAAATTCAGGTGGTGACTTTTTTGGCCAGGCAGTATATTAAAAAAACTTTTAGTTTCCTACACTATTTGGAAGTTCAAATTAGCGGTCAGGTGACCACTATTCATATCAAGCACTGGGTCTGATCCTGTGTCGAAAAACCATCCCCTGTCGCAGTGTTAGGGCTACATTTCTCAGCATTCTTAAACCACACTGATTACTAATTTCTATAAGGAGTGTGTATTTGGGAGGAGACAAGTGCTGCCAGGAAAGCTGGGTGGGCCATCTCTGTGCTCAGCAGCTGATAGGCAAAGCTTGTCTATATGGGGTTACAATAGTACTATTTACACCTGAACCCCCTCACCTCTCCCAACATCACCCCCATTGATATGTCATACTGTAGTCAGTGCAGTCACAGACAATGTGATGCTTGCAATGCTACCATGATTTCTGAACAAGGGTGCATCCCACCCCATGAAAAGAAGTGACATCAGGGACATCAGCCTGGCAAGATCAACAGGTAATCCATGGGGTTTGCAGTGAGAGAAGGTGCAAAAGCAGCATACACATACACTGCATAAATTAACTTTTTTTTTTTTTTTTCCTTCTAGTTTTACTTTAAATAATACTAATATGATTTTGGATGAACTTTATAGTATTTTTTTCAAGTTATGCCTTTTTAAACTAATGCTTTTTATTTTATTTCTTTAAAAAGATCACAACAGACACTGTTTGCTTTTTTAATATTAGCCTCTGATTGAAATTCTACATACCCATCTGAATAGAGCAGTCAGGGTAGGGAGGGCATTGTATCATTCCTCTAGCTTACTCAGTGGTGTGAGCTTGAGCTATTAAGCTCTGTAGGCAACAGGCTTTTCTCAACAGAACAGCTAAAAATAGGCAAATAAACACGTAAAAGGGACCTAGTGTTCTGTTTGATGGCAGCATATAAAAATAAAAAAATAAAAATTGAAAATACTTATATTCAATATTTTATATTACCTGACTAAAAATGGAAAATATTTTAAAAAGTCACTTTTTAGTTTTCAACGTAATAAATAAATAAATAAAATATATAAAGTAAACTTGATCCCTAAAGGACCAATCACTATAAAAATATTATATTATCATATGATAGCATATACAGCAGCGCTGCAATCTGTGTCCAAACTGACTATTTGCCTCTGTATGACATCATCACTCTGTGCAGCCTTCTGGAGCCTGAAAGGACCCCACCCCTGAAAGGCCAATAAGAAGTGTCCACACTTCCCAGGCAGTAACGAGGATAGCCAAAAAAGAACCCTCCTCCTCTGCAATGAAGAAGAAAGAAGACGTATGACACTCTGCTTCAATTAGCCACACAATTGTGTAAGTAAATAGGGCTGTTAGCTCAGGATTTTTCTTTAAACTTATTTAGCAATTAGTTGGGGGCGAAGGGGGGACTTTAAGTTGCCACCTTTATTTGCAATAGGCTAACCAAACAAGTACTGCTAGTGGGAGGGAGCATTTAATAGGTGTATTGATGTTATTAAAGGCACAAAGTTATGCACAACAGTCTTTGATACTCAAATATAGTATTGTTTTGAGCAGATAGTAGTTCAGTATTCTACTGTTCTTAACTAAAAAGCAAATATGGCAGCCGTTCAGATCTGTTTAAAACTAGCAAATAGGCAAAGGTATACATGAGCAGGGCAGTATGCAAAAACAATACAAAGGGGTTCCCAGCACACTTTTAGGATAGCCAGATCCAGCAGGTACCTGAACCGCTGGATATGCCTGGTTATAGAAGTGCCAACTCCAGCTTTGAAGAAGACCACGGCTAAAGTCCAGGTACCATTCTTCATGAACCCCTGCAAGTAGTGTTTATTTATTTTTCATGTCAATCATTATTTTCCTTTAATTGCAGCAGGCACTGTTCATTAATTTATTGCAACAAGAGACACTGGATTGCATGCTCACTTCAGCCATAGGTTAAGCCATTGGGAGCAAATTGGTTATAATTACAAAGTATCAAGTTGCATGGAACAGTGATTCAGTTGACACATATCACTGTTCTCTGTTACACAGAAGAGAAAAAGACCATTCGAACTTGCCCCATTCTCACAACAGCTGGTTGACTCAAACAAAACAAATGTGCATACAGTTTCGCTGGCCGACAGCAATATTTCCTTATATGTAGACCCCCTTACTGTGCTTTTCTGATATGTTAGTAGCTGTAAAAAAATAAAATAAAATAGAAACACTGGGCGCCTTTCCTGGTGCAAATAATCCTTTTATTTGTTAGAAAGATTAAAAGTGATAAATGGTACTCACAAAAGAGGTGGATAAAAAGCGTGTTGGACATAAATATGAGGATACATGCAGATTCCTAGCAGTCAGAGAAAACAATCCAAATATGCTGCTAGACCAGCAGAAACAAGCTGACTCAGCTGAATGCGTTTTCGGGGAGTTTCCCCTTCCTCAGAGCTGCACTGCTCAACTAGCTTGGTGCAGTAGCTGTGCTCATCTATGTTGCCTTGAGGCAAGGGCCTTGCAAGGGCGCAAAAAAAAAAATTTCTTATGACTTTGTGCTGCTGTCTTCTCAAAAAATATGTTAAATGCATTTATTTAGAATGCTGGTGAATTTGAAACTTCCCATTTGGTTTTGGCACTGCACCATCTGTAGCAAAGACTTTTAGCACCCACCAATTATTCAAATGTCAAGTACTGTGAGGAGTGCAGCTTCTATTTGCACTATATGATGCCACTGGCTTCAGTTCTGTTTTTATACGTCAGTAGCAAAATCTTGCAAAAACGTCTGATTATCATTCCTATCCACCTGGGAGTTTTGCATTGAGTTCTCAGCCACCTTTATGTGTTCCAGCATCTCCTGTTCTATTCTGCACATTGTAAAACAAACAAACAAACAAAATCTCAACAGCAAAAGTAGGACTCATAATGGCCAAAGCGAGTGGGCCAACCTAGGAAATCAAGCAACTATATCTTACCACTAGAGTACCCTTATAGATAAAAGAAATTGTTGGGTGGTTTAACTTCCCAGCATCTACCACACTTGTGGGTGAACTAACCCTTTAAACAATCATATGTTGATTAATTAAACCATTAACCCCTTCGTGACTGACGACGTACAGTGTACGTCGCCAGCATCGGGGCTGTTTAAACAGACTCCCGGCGGGACAAATGTGATTACTGGACCTGATATTATCACATGTTACCATGTTTGTATTAAGAGCCTCACTGTCCGTTGTTTTGTTATTTTGCGAGACCATGTGGCCTTCGCGTGAGCTCCCATGCATTGTACCCCACCCTTTTTGTCTATAAATAATTTGAAAAAAAAAAAACAGACTCCCGGCGACTTTTGCCGCCGGGACTCTGTTTAAACTTGTAGAGCCGACTGTCGGCTTCACAACAGAAGCGATCCTGGCGACTTAATTTTATTCATTTCTGGTGCAGGTTCAGCCTTGCACATTTGGTTGCATTAAGAAAAAACTGCTACGTGCACCCTAATGCTGTCACCAATAGGAAACCAAATACAATACTCATTACACTCTACAGAGTTAATAAGTGAGATATTATTGAGTTATCTAGTACAATGACCTAGATGTAATGGGAAACTCTCAGAAATGCAGAGCAAATTATTTTCAAACAGATAAAATGCTTCTATGGTGTATTTATTCAACGAAATATACAGACAAGGCTAATAGGAAATTACTGTGTTCTCTATCAGACCTTCAAAGATAATAGCAAAGATCCTATGAATAGAAAAAAACTACAACCATTGATTTCTGTTGCACACTCTATGTTTTTTGAAGTACGAGTCCACCCAAATCATCAGCACTGTTAAAACCATTGCACAAGTTGCTGTACTCTCCAAAAAAAGTAAATCAAACATACAAAAAGGAAAAACATTTTATTGGACATAACAGCAATATTAGTCAATTCTTACATTTTTTTTTAGGGTTGCACAGATACCAAGTACAGTACTCGGTACAAGTACGAGTACATGTACCGATACTTTTGAGCTCCAAGACTACACTAGAGAAAAATTCAAAAATTAGGAGGCAGCTGTCATTTGTAAGCAGCACACGGAGCTCCTGGGATTTGTACATCTCTGTTTTAATGTATGATTTTGTTTTTATAAATATAAATAAAGGGATGCACAGATACCAGTTTTGCGAGTACAAGTTCTGGTACTTGCCGAGTACTTACAAGTACGAGTACTGATACATTTTTGTTTATTGTCATGTGACAGTTTTTCTAAAACAATGCACAGTAATGATTTCAGGACAGTGGTGGAGCACCAGAGCCAGGTACCAGCTGCAACCGCTGCAACCCTGGTAGTTCTCTTGAAAATGCCAAGTATCTGCACTGGTACTCGAAAAGTATCTGTGCATCCCTAAT
>NW_017309301.1:63607-78886 GCF_000935625.1 Nanorana parkeri
AAAAAAATATATATATATATATTTATTACGGGGTTTAATGATTTTGCTTTCTGAGCTTTCTGGATTTGAGGGAGAAGAATCCCTCCTCTGAGTTATTAAAAGTTCTGTTTAGCACAACAGCTGCTCTCTGAAACTTTAGTTGTAACTTGCTAGGATTTATAGCCCCTCTACAGCTTGGAGTCAGTGGCAAAACTACTAGGGTCTCATCAGTTGCAGCTGTGACCGGGCACTCGTGCTCCACCACTGTCCTAAAATCATTAGTCTGTATTGTTTTACAAAAAACAGTCACATGACCCTAAAAAAAAGTATCAGTAATTGGTATCGGCGAGTACTTGCGGTAAAATATCGGTACTTGTACTCTGCCTAGAAAAAATGGTATCAGTGCATCCCTACTTCCGACCATGCCTGCACCGAGGTTCCGACATGTAGTAATTTGGACGGGAGGCAGAGTTCGTGGACTACAAGTGCGGTGCATAGGCAGCCGTCTGAGGGTGTCGGGGGCGGGGCACAAAATTGCACCTTCGCCTGTGTGGGCAAAAATCCTTGCACTGGCCCAGGCAGCTACATTTACCTGTGTGCCCAGACCAACAACCAGACTGTGACCTGATTCCTGCCCTGTGATTGACTGCACCAATCCATGCAGGGTGGATGTTGTTGGAGGAGGGGGAATGCTTATAATATAAAATGTAATAGCATTTTATACATATATTGAGTGTTAAACCCAGGTAGTGAGATAGCTGGCAGTACCATGCCTCTCACTTCCTAAGTTATGGTGGCAGCGATGAGCCACAAGTATGTACTTATCTACCACCCACGCACTGACACACTTTTTCGTGCAGAATGACACATATCTCTGCTGTCCTTCACTCTACTGACACACCTGACCACCCACTGTACCGACGTGCCTGACAACTGACTGCCCACTGTACTGACATGCCTCACCATTGACCACCCACTTTACCAACATGCCTGACCACTAACTGCTCACTGTACTGAAATGTCTGACCGTTGACCATCCACTTTACCAACATGCCTGCCCTCTGACCGCCCACTGTACTGACATGCCTGAACACTGACCACTCACTGTACCAAAATGCCTGACCATTGACCGCCCACTTTACTGACATACCTAACCACTGACTGCCCACTCTACTGACATGCCTGACTACTGACCACCCACTGTACTGACATGCCTGACTACTGACCACCCACTGTACTGACATGCCTGACTACTGACCACCCACTGTACTGACATGCCTGACCATTAATCATCCACTTTACCAACATGCCTGACCATTAATCATTAACTCTACCAACTTGCCTGACCACTGACCATCCATTGTACTAATATGCCTGACCATTGACCACCCACTGTACTGGCATGATTGATCACCCATTGTACTGACATGCCTGACGACTGACCACATACTGTACTGAAATGCCTGATCACTGACCACTCACTGTGCTGACATGTCTGACCACTGACCGCCAAATGTACTTACATGCCTGACCACTGATCACCCACTGTACTGACATGCCTGACCACTGACCACCCACTGTACCGACATGCCTGACCAGTAACTGCCCACTGTACCAACTTGCCTGACCATTGACTGCCAACTTGAATGACAAACTGTACCGACTTGCCTGACCACCACTGCACCCACTGACCACCGCTAATGTAGTGGCAAAGTATATGCAAAAGGCTGCTATACTATGATGTCTATTTATTTCTTTTGTTTAAATTGCATAGCTATTTGTCCAGCGAAACTGCATGTACATACGTTCTGTGCGAATTAACCAGCTCTCTACTGCTTGAATGCACTTTCATTTAAATTGAATTTTAGGATAAATATATTTCATAAAAGGGCAATAAGAGTTGCTATATAAAAGGATATTGTTCTTAATTATCTCAAATGAGAATTTCTACATGCTAAAACTAAGCTTGAGTATCTAGACTTTGAGTATGAATGGTGCTCGCTCTGTAAATCTTGTACAATGATGGTGTAGTACATTTTTATGGTGATCATCCACAAAGAGGACCCAGTGGGTGTCCAGGGGACCCATCTACAACCTTTATGCTCCACAAGGCACAGCTACCTGCTTCCAAATTTTGTGAGCTGGCTCCTATATTTAGGACAAATTTGTCAAGCCCTGATCATTTAAAGCCATGTGAAAATTATATATCATACACACAATGAGTGCAGAGATATTTTACTAAATACAGTATATTATAAAAGGGCAATAAGAGCAGTAAGATGAGAGGAAATTGTTCTTAATTAACACAAACAGAAATTTCTGACCAGCTGAAACAGCTTCTGAGTATTTAGACATTTTGTAGAAAATGTAATAACATTAATAAGATATTCATCAGTGACTCAAATGCGTAAAAGCAAAATGTGGCAATTAGCCAAGGAAAATGAATTCTCACACATGGTGTAACATCTAATCTGATATTTGAAAAGACTTAATGGCAAAATTGAATTATTCTAACAATATTCCAAACAAGCTTTTTTTTTTTTTTTACTCAGTTAAGATATATCCATCCCAAACAGCAGCTGCCACTATGCAGTACTTTGCCAATTTCAAGGCTGCACCTTAATGAACAATGTACTGGGCACATTGGATTATTTTTTTCTGCATCTCTACCTTTAGCACGAAAGAACATTGGAAAAACATCCACGTAGATATAAATGTCTGATATAATGAAAAAATAAAGGGAGCTGCAAATAAAGTTGCTGCAAAAATAAATAGAATAGCTAAAGATCTATTCTGATCTACTAAGAAATGTAGCAATGTAAGTTAAGAAGTAAATAAACATGACACATCTTGCCCATGCAGGGCAAAGTGACAGAGTCACTGCTAGATGCAACAGAGATGACTTAAGAAAGCACTGACATGTGATAGTGCTCAAGGGTAGCAATTGGCTGTTAGACCTGAGCACTGTCAAAAGAGGTAACATGCTCTACCACACTCAGAGGTGCCAGTTATTAGCTCGACTTCCTTGAACTTCCTGTCCAGTACAAGATCACGAGTGACAGCACTGTCTCCATAAGTATCCATCTACTAGTTTGGAAAGAGGAGAGGATTGCCTTGCTGGGTCACACACAGCTAACTAGCACACACGGATGGCTCCATAGGGCCCAGCAAAGGAAAGGAGCCACCCTAAGAGAGGAGCCAGTGTTCCGGGACCAAATGATTCTACAGGAAACCAAATTGTTTAAACATCAAGGAGCATCCATTGTCAGTGATTCAATCAGCATTTGAAATAATGTAAAAATCTTTTTACTTTAACCACTTGAAGACCAGGTGTTAAACCCCCTTCCTGTTTCGAACCCCCTTCGAATGTCTGTGTGTGTATGTGGGGGGCAGTCGACTCAGAGAAGTTGATGAAGCAAAGATCTGCTACAGCAGCTTCTCACCGGTATCTGGAACTGGAGAGTGACACTAAATGCGGAAGTGATGTAATATACATCATTCAGGGGGACCAGAGAGGAGATCAAAGGGGGATAATTTTCTGATCTCCCTTTGATCTCCAGTAATAGAGTCGCTATGCCGGTCCCAGCCGCACCGGGCATGGCGGATCTCGGGACCGGCAGCAGGAGGGAGGGCGCACACCATGTAGACCTAATGTATGTAGAAGAGATGGAGTATAATAGACCTCATAAAAAAAATTAACTTGTAAAATTCTATCTTTGGAAGCGATTACAGAAGACATGTATGTGTCCTCAAAATCACTCCAATCGTCCCCATCTAGGTCCGGGAGAAGGGCTTGCCATTTTGCTTTGCGTTTCTCAAACCTGGACGACCTGGTTGCCATAAGTTCAGCTTAATATGTCGATACCAGTTTAATAGAAGTATCTCTACGTAACATCACTTCCAAAGGAGACTGGATTGGGACAAACGAAGTCGACCCAAATTGGGCACGAACTGCATGTGATAATTGAAGGTACGCTAAGAGAGCAGTGGGAGGGAGCTGTAGCTCCTCCCTGAGTTGTGGAAAGGTAAGCATTTCTCCGTTCCTAAATATATGTGATAGGAATTTGACTCCCTTTGAGGACCAGAAGACGCTGCAGTTCCGGGAAGGAAGGGTTGCCCCATATAGGTGCATGTGGAGAGTGGGACCAAGCTTCCACCGACAGCCACCTAATGATATATTTCAAGACACGAAGAGTCACATAAATAAGGGCAGTACCTGAATGGGACCCAGAGACTCCTCTGTAGATGACATTCTGGAGGGATTCAAAAGAGGTGAGTATGGCCGCCTCCGTTGCCGTGCAGGCGTTGCCCACCTGGGAGGGAAGCCGATCGTGGATGACAACCAACTGGGTGGCCAAATAGTACACCTAAAAATTAGGGAAGGCCAAACCCGCCTGGGAACGCGGAAGCTGCAACACCTCCAGGGCCACCCGGGGAGTACGGCCTTGCCACAAAAATGTCGTACAGAGGGAGTCTATTTTACGGAAATATTTCAGTGGGATGTAACATGGAGAAGACGTCATAACGTATAACAGCTTAGGTAAAAAGATCATCTTAATAATATTGACTCTTCTCAGAAGGTCTAAGGGTAAGTCCTTCCATTGGTTAAGTTTCAGTTGAAGGGACTCGATCACTGGCGGTAAATTATTTTTAAGATAAGAGGAAATCGGGAGCTGTATCTTAACACCCAAATAGTTAAATTCGTGAGCCACTGCTAGGGAAGAAGTGGGATGGACATGCCGCAACGTAAGTGAGCCAAGGAGTCATTGGGATCAGACAAGTAAATCAGAGTGTCATCCGCATATAGTGAAACCCGTTCCTCCAGACCGCGTACCTTCGGGCCACATATTGACTCAGAATCCCTTATCATGGCCGCCAATGGCTCAATGGCTAAGGCAAAGAGGATGGGTGAAAGAGGACAACCCTGTCTAGTCCCCCTAGATATTTTAAAGGGAGAGGAAATATCCTTATTGACCCTTAACCTAGCCAGTGGGGAGTTGTAGAGAATCCTAACCCAATGTATTATACGAGGACCAAACCCAAAGAGGTGTATTGTCTTCAACAAATAAGGCCATTCTACGCTGTCAAACGCCTTGGCTGTTTACATTTCTAACAGTTTCCCCACTTGTGTGTGCGCTGAGCGCCGCACACGAGAGGGGGGAGGGGAAGGACGTCTTAAGATGCCATCCCGCGCCTATTAGGCTCCCGTCCGGCCGTTCAAGAACGACCATGGACGGGAGGTGGTTAATATCACTTTAAAATACAAACACACACTTGCTCGGGTTTCTTCACCTATAACAATCTTTATTTTATACATAAATAAAATGAAGAATTGGGAAATAGATTTACAACATCATTTTTAGGTAAACCGTTAACATTATATGAAGAGGCCTCTGTCAGCTCAATACATTTAACCAAACTACAAAATAAAATTTAAAATGTAATTATGGACAAAATATATGGAAAATGACAAATATAATGCTGTCTGTTACTAGCACTATCAGCGCAGTTGTTATTTTTCTGAGTTCCCCCATGATGGTTTTATTACCAGTTAATCTTGTCAGTAGATCCTTTTTTCCCCACTTCTTTTAACAGGCTAAGCTGTGAACGAAAAGGTTCAGTTTAATACTGACAGGGATGCTTACATTCGTTAGCTTTCAGTGCCTGTTCACACTATATGCACTGACTGGCATTGTTCTACACTTGATCTACACCAGTCACTGCAAGGGCACATAGACAACAATTGTTTTCTATGTGTCATGTTTACACTATATCGCCGTCTTAAGTGGGTTTAAGTGTGACTCCTTGTAGCCACTTTTTGGGGCTATGGCAGGATTAGCATAAGGGGAGGTAGAAAAGGGCACAATAACAGCACAACTGGCTGCTCTGAACCTGAAAGGAAGAAGAGAAAGGCTTTGTCAGCCACTCAACTACTGCGGCGGCTGTATAGCATGGCCAGTCTGAGACAGAAAAGATTGACGTACTCTGAATCTAGACGAGCAGCTCAACCACCGCTTTGCCTAGGGGATTTCTATGGCAATATGGGGATATATACTCTGGGGGGAATTTATCAAAACCGGAGCAGACAAAATCTGGAGAAGCTGTGCACTACAACTTATCAGCTTCTCTCTTTCATTTTCAAAGCTTAACTGAGCAAACTGAAGAGAGAAGCTGATTGGTTGCCCTGGGAAACTGCTCCAGATTTTGTCTGCTCCAGTTTTGATACTTGTGGCTATTGTCTCTCAAACAATACACTCTAATTTCTATTTCAAGATAAAATCTGTTTCCTCTCTCCCTCCTATACTGCAGCCTAACCAAGCTGCTTATATTATGTCCAGCCACTGTACAATATTTGTGGCTCCTGTCTCTCAAGTAATACAGTCCAATATTTTGTGCACTCTGGTAGTTTTATTAAACTTTCAAGACAATGCAATCTGGTACTGCGAAAAAAAGATCCCCCAACAACCCCCTCCCATGATTCGAACCTGGGCAGATTTGCTTGTCCACAATGGTAAATGTAAGTAGCTTTGTACAAACTGATCATTTCAGAGTCTTCATAGTTTGTGCCAAGAACATGAGATAACATAAAAGAGAATTTTTTTTTAAATTACAAGTATTTATATAGCACCGACAATTTACGCAGCACTTTACATAGAGCACATTCACATTAGTCCCTTCCCTCAAGGAGCTAAGGTCCCTATCTCACATGCATACATATAGGGACAATTTAGAGAGGAGCCAATTAACCTTCCAGTCTTTGGAGTGTGGGAGGAAACCCACATAAGCACAGGGAGAACATGCAAACTCCTTGCAGATAGTGTCCTGTCGGGTATTTGAACTGGAGACCCTGAGTGCTGCAAGGCAGAAGGGCTAACCACAACACCATAACAACGAAGGGATACTATTATGGATTATAAGAAACCTTTTTTCTTTGCATAAAGAGTGTTTTGTGTTATTCCACAAAGGAATTGAATTCATATAAACAATATATTGAATTAAACTTTTTATTAAATGATATACCCTACATTAAATATCATAAGAATGGAAATTAAAGAATAAAAATATTATGCATTTAATGAAGTATAGACAGATTAGCTATAATTAAATATTATGTATGTTAAAAATAGTGGATAAAGTCTTCAAAGCGCACACTGCCCGCTCAGCATTGGAATCATCGAAAGCACTCTCCTCAGCAGGGCGGGCTTGCAGTGATCGCAAGTACGATCTGCCTGTCCAAGATGGGCAGATCGTACGAGCTTTTATTTACCTTACAACAATCGCAAGACGAAAGTCGTGCGATGGTTGTAAGGTGTATGGCCAGCTTTAGAGCCCATTTAGATCTAAGCGGTCTATTTTAACGCACACACATTAACCTGGGTTAGGGCACCACAACAGACCTAAAATGTTGTGCAATTGTGTTGCGATATATCTTAGTGGACTTTTTCAGACACACATAGATTTGCAAGAGAGACGGAGGTTTTGTTTGTTTGTTGATAGAAACTTGGTTCATACAATGGAAGGCCCACCTAAACAGCCTAAACTGGTTTTACACAATGGTGTAGCTTGTCCTGTATTGATTTGTATCACAATGGGATGGTGATCACGCCTAGCCTGGTCAAGACTCAAATCAAATCTTGACTACTGATGGCAATTTATGGTACAACGCTGCCACCTAAAGGTGGGAAACTGTATTGCATTTTCCTAAAGGTGAAAGGGGGTGTCGATTCCATTGTTTTAGGCCAGTTTTCTGGCCTAAAACAAAAAAGCCAGTGGCGGTTCACCAGCTCAGCACTTCACACGACCAGGGCTTCACAGGAGGGGGACAGTACGAGGGCGCTTCACAAGACGAGAGGACTTGCTTCAAGACCAGGACATACAAAGGATACTGCAACGAGAAGCCATTTTTCCTAGGCCAAGAAGTCCTGCTCATCACGGAATTTATGGAGCCTGCAGCCTAAAGCTAAGTACATTTTCAGTGTTTCCCCTCCTGTGAAATCATACATGTACTAGAAGATAGTGTAGTGGGTGCATGTGAATGTTTGTAGCAGCCTGTCTTGTTTATGTATTTGTTTGCTTTTCCTGTAACTAAGTTTGTACATGCAGCATTTTCGCCAAGTAAAGTACTTTTAATGCTACTGGGTCAGTTTCCTTGAAGTTTACTGCAAGAACAGACAACAAATAGAAATTAAAGTTTTGCCAAGCTTTACAGCTGGGCTCATCCTTGAGATATAACTGGGATTTGTAGTCCAGAGCATTACAGCAATGCTGTGTTGCCATTGTTGGTATGAATTAGCCCTTACTGTTTTGTTTGGAAATATATGTAGAGTCATTGCTAAACTTAACAAATATTTAGTTTTGCAATAAATGGCATTTTGCTGCATGCTGGTCACACTTTGTACACATCAGGTTCCCTTTTCATCAGGGATATGAAAACTGTGTTCACTAACTGCCTCTGTGTTGCACAATGTGCACTATTATTAATTATAACCAGAAGTGCTGGATGCAAGTATATGCTCACATCACAGGGTTAGAAGTTTATGCTAGAGGTTCATGAGCAGTAATGTATTTGTAAATGGGTCGGAAATTCACTGCAAAACCTTACCAATAAATACACATTTAACACACCAGGTGCTCTGCGTTTGCACTAATACTTATTTTATATATAATTTGAAAAAGATGTTCCTACTCCCCGAATCTGTCATAATGTTGTGATGCATGACAAGCATGGATCTGATAAACGTGTAAACCTCTATAAAACAATTTTATTCCACTCTTAATTATATAACAGTTAATCTGTATTGTATTTTAAAATAATTAGCATACAGTTTTTGTGATTTGATACACTTTTTATTGCATTTGTCTCTGATTCTGAATGCCAGTACTGCTCCATTGGCATTCAGAGCAGGCAATAATCACATTTATAGTATTTTATGATATTCTATCAAAATGAATTTGTTATACTATATGTTGAGTATAACAGTATATTGTATTATGAACATTATTAATGTTGCCATCAAAATATTATAAACACTAAAGTATTTATGATAGCTGACATACTGCATTATCCAGCATAACAAACAAACAGACATTGATTCATCAAGCTGCTATAACCCCATAGGCAACTAAAATGCACTTAGGACATGCTGAAGAAACGACACCATAACCATACCCAAATCGCAGAGTGCACTATAGCCCTCTAGTTAGAACCTGCAGCAGAGCCCCTAGCCAAAACCATCGGTTCTCCAAGAATTTATAGCAGCCTTACCATAAAAACTGCAGAAGAGCCAAAACCAAAACCATCAATGCATTCACCCAAATCAGTAACAAGACCAACAAAAACCATTCGCTCATTCAGCTCTGCTAATTCATCTTCTGCGATCAACCAGCAGTGCTCCACATGCTGGACCTTATGGCAGACATTCCAAAATTTAACAGTAAATACAAAATATTCAAGCATCAAAGAGTGAAAAATGTGTGCAGAAAACTGGTAAACCAAATGCTTGCCATCCCTTCACTCCATTAGGTCCCAGGGATTAAAAATAAATACCTGGTACTTTTGTTTTTTATATAAGGGATGTACTTCCCCCTTCCCACCCATGATTCAGCTCTGAGTACCTAAGTGGCCAGGCCCCATTACAGGCACCTGGTGGTGGGAAAAGAGTCCTAAGCTGTTTAAGCATCAACCAGATCAACGTGGAGGCTACTTAAGGCTTCTTCTCTTCACTTATGCAGGCAAATAGAGTGGTGGGGAAAACAAGGAACAGTATGCATAAGTAGTGGGAGGGGGCAGCCATTATTGTTAACCTGATGCTTTGTCCCATATGGTTTACTTTTAAAAATGAATGTTAGGCATATAGATACATACACTTGACTATTTTTGCTAGTGGTAGCAACTTTCTCAAGGGTGAACAAGCCATATCACACACACACCGGGAACAGGTTTACCTGGACACACACAGGTGATGGTATTGTTGGCTTGGTTTTTAAGGGGAATGGTCTAGGACTGTGTCTACCTGATCTTGACTTAACCTTTAAAGCTGAAGTGTAGTGTACGCATACCATGTTTCCCCGAAAATAAGACCTACCCCAAAAATAAGACCTAGTACTATTTTTTGGCAATTGCTAAAATATAAGACCTACCCCGAAAATAAGACCTAGTTGTGACTATTCCCAGGGTCGGTGGTGGCATAAGGGGGAACTTGAAGAAACCGGGAGAGGCAGGAGGATCAGCGGTGCCAACGAAGCCAGCGCTAGAGGAAGCAAGGCGGCAGCAGAGGGAGCAGAGCCACATAAGCCGATGCATCCTCTATAGCACCGGCCCCTGTCACAGGAGTGATACCAAATGCACTTCGCCTGTGAGGAATCGATAGTGAAAGTGCGCTTCGCTCATTCTGGCCAGCAATTGGTTAGCAAATTGCTCTTGGAAAGGTACGGTACCCCTGATTACCCTCATCACCATATTTTTTTACATGAATATATGTAGACTTTTCTACATGAATAAGTGTGGATTGTTGTACATACAAAAATAAGGCCTATCCCGAAAATAAGACCTAGTGTGTTTTTTTGAGCCCAAAAAAATATAAGACAGTGTCTTATTTTCGGGGAAACACGGTATAATCAAATCAGTTTTGCAAGAAATACCTGTTTTGAGACCCAGTGATGTTATCACTTGTTCAGTCTGCTGTTCTTTGCTCTGAGTTTGGTGAGAGAGACTGGCAGGCTCCTGAAAACGTTACCACTTTCTGGCTTTTTCAAAATAATTGTATGAAAGGACACATTCCTGGGATCCCTTTAGGTGTGCCTGCTTCTCCCTGTTGGCCACTGGGTGAGTCAGATTGCATGCTGAAGCCACTGATCAGCAATCAGCACCTACTTTCGAGGACTATGTTACATTTTTACATTTTGTACATCACGTTCCCATCTTATTTTTAGTCTTTTTGGATTAAGCTTGACTTTCACTTTGATATCAATTAGGGATGCACCCGAATGAAATGAAAAAAAACTTTTTTTGTAAATCCTTTTATTTTTTTTACCTCACTGTTCGGGTCTTTGGGAAAATATCAGGGGTCTAAACAGACCCCTGATATTTCCCTTTTACAATAGAAAAGGAGATTGACGACACAGAGTCCTAAATCTCCTTTACTTCAGCCCCCGTTATGAATAAACAGGAAGTCTCTATACTGAGTGCTCCTGTCCATTCATAAACTGAGCATTTACTATGTCCATGATCATGAATGAACAGGAAGCGATGTAGAGCACTCGGCCTCCTGAAAGCTTCTTTATCGTTTCTAAATAAACCTGCTCTTGGAATGCTGTGGTGTTGATCATGTGACCAAATGCCAAGAAATTAGTCACATAATCTCAGCTGAAGCAGAGGCTACATGCTTTGGTAGAGCTGCTGTGTGGCTGGCTCCTGAGATCACGTGAATAAAGCCTCAGCATTTGGTTATGTGATTGACACCAAATGGCCTCTGGAGCAAGTTTCTTAAGGATAGGTGATTTCTTAAGCTGCTGTTTTACCATTTGTGCATATACTGATCTGTGGAGTGGGAAAATTAGTATATACATAAAATGTGGAGTGGGAAAATTGGGAGCCTTTCCACTTAAAGTGGCATTAAACCCTCAGATTTTTAACATAAAACAATACTGTAATGTGTGCTTTACTGTAATCCATGGTTGTTTCCCTTCTCTTTGCTGCTCTTCCTTTTAAATCCTCATGTCTTCTCATGCTGGGGAAGAACTTCCCTTTGCAGCTGAGTGCCTCTTCTTGTAGTGCTGGCTCAGGTTGCAAACGTACACACAGACACCATGTAGCCATTTCAGAGACAAGGCAGTCTGCTGCAAAACAGAAGTTCTGCTCAGCATGAGAACAGATACAGATTTAAAAGGAAGAGCAGCAAAGAGAAGGGAAACAACCATGGATTACAGTAAGGCACACATTACAGTATTGTTTTATGTTAAAAAATCTGAGGGTTTAATGTCACTTTAAAATCCCAACTTTAGCAACAACTTTGTATTTCATTTTGAATAGGTCAGGGAGGGTGAGAGGCTTCATCCATATTCCTGTGTCAGGATAGGAAGTGATGGGCAACAGCCCACAGAAATCTTCTGATCCTTCAGCCTCCTATCCCTTGGTCATGGTGTAATCAATCTCCATAGTGTTCAATGAAACTCTCTCCCAAGGGTCTCCTGTATTTGGAGAGGGCCCCATACAAGTGTATGGGGTTCAGTTGTGGAGCTATACACATAGGAAGGAAGATTTTAGTTGAAGGTTTCGAATCTGATTATTTAATGTTCTTTACGCAATAATCCCATAATATTATGCTTTTGTCCTAAGATGTTATATAGCAATTTCTATAAATGATAACAGGTGTGAGTTAACATTTCTGATAAATTCGCTCTCATCTAATTTTTGTCATTTGCTGACTCAGTCTCAATTGCTAGTGTCCCTCGCATTTTATATTTGAAGACACTTTACTCATTGTTAAGTGTTCCTGTAATAAAGTTCATTTAATCATCATTTTCTTGCAAGTTAGATGTATTTTCAAAAATAAATCTGGACAACAAAAAATAAGGCAAAACAAAATCAGTCATAAACAATTCAATGGCTCCCTCTAATGGTTTTTTATTGAATTGTATGTGGCACCGCAGCATTGCTGATGTGCGTGAGCGTCAAATTATGTTACTTATTCAGTATGATTTGTGAACAAATGCATGACAACATATACATATGCTTTATACAAAATACAGAATTATAATGAAATGCAAAAAATGACTTAAAGTTACACTATACTGAGGAGTTAAATCTTATAAATTCATTCAAGTACCTTAACTAGTAACAAAAATGTACCTTATTTGTGTATCACTCATTTGTAGATCCTCAAATCATCTCTGAATTCGTGCTGACACTGTCCTTACTTCTGGAGGGTGGCTACTTTTATTCCCCATGGTACCTGTGTGTGTTGTTAAGTAGCCATTGCTCTAAACTCGCTCCCGTGATGGACTAAAATCTCACATTTAGTTTCCTAATTTCCATCTAGATTGTAGTCTATCACGGTAGCGAGTTTATTGATAAGCTGACCTACCAATGTGAAGACTGGCTTCACCGACCAAAGTGCCTCCGATACTGCCAAAATCCTGGCAGATACCAACTTTCTGAGAGTTTCCATTTGCATAAGCTTAGACACATCTCATTAAGTAAAAGCACTATAGCCAGGTAGTTGGTTTCTCATTTGTCTAATGTTGCATTTTGAAATGGGAGATGTCCTTACATATATTAAATGTACAAATTAAGGTGCATACTATACAGCCTCAGTTTTAGGTTTTATGCTTTTTCTCAAAATGTTGGGTCACTTTTTTAAACTTTAGTTTTGCCTTTAAAGTGACATTAAACCCTCAGATTTTTTAACATAAAACAATACTGTAATGTATTACTATAAGGACCTATTACATGACAAAGGTTGCCAGAGCCCTATGGGTTAGCTAAAAGGCAACACATCAGACAAAGATTGCTGTGGAGCTCTGTTTGCATGAAAAAAATTGAAACCAGTTTCATGAGGTAGTCACCCAATGAGTCATTGCTATGATGACATTTTGAGTTTTATAGGAAAGTCAACTTTTCTTTCAAGACAGCGGTAAGTGATGCCATGTCGTTGATTCACTAAAGGCAGATAGGCTGTTCACTTTGCAAGGGCATTTTCATCTAGATTAGTGAATACCAAATCACATGCAAGGGGGGGAAAAATATTTTTGCTTGCTCATGATTGGATGATGGAAGCCAGCAAAGCTTGAACTCATTCACTAAGCAAAGCGAAAATTCACTTGGAAAGTGAAGATTTTTTTTTCTTCTGCGTAGCAAAGAATATATGTTCAAAACCACTACATTACATGTAATTACAGGCTATAAAATGTAGTGGCTGCATTCTTTTTTTTAATGCTAAGTACATTTTCTGCAAGTACAGAAAATACCTGCCGAGCCTGCCAGAAATCTAGTATACTTGTAACTTTCTGTGCACTGACCTTAAATCTCTAACAATGTCATCAACTTTGCCAGCTATCTTATGTGAACTACAAAACGTATAATTTAGGGATGCACGAATACCGATACTAGTATCGGTATCTGTGCCGATACCAAGTATTTGGGTGAGTACTCATACTCGCCCAAATGCTCCGCTACTTACCCCGATACCGGAATTTCCGGTCAGAGGGAGATCTCTTCTGACCAGCAGTGCCGCAAGGGAACATGGAGCCAATCAACACTGAGTCAGCCAAACAGCAATGACCCGCCTCCCGGCTTCCTGATTGGCCGGTAAGCCGGCTAGTGGGATCAGCGGTATCGGTACTCTGTATTGGCGAGTACCGAAAGATAAATATTGTACTTGTACTCGATACCAAAAAATGGTATCGGTGCATCCCTAGTATCATTATACATAATGCCGATAAGGAGAGGGAAAGGTGCTTGTAGTCCAAACCAGGAGATCAGCCGAGAGTGACAACACTGCTTTTCTATACATATAGTACTGAGCATTCACCCTAGGAAATTAAGTGTGTTACTGGCAGGATCAACTGGTGTGAATAAAGAAAAGAAAACTAATGCAGCTGCCACATACAAGGACTTATTTTCAGGTTTAGATTCACTTTGAGTGTGCAGGGAATTCTGGGAAAGGTAATAATATCACTCCAGTAAAGACACAATACATAATCATAGCTTCACCCACTAGGTGTATTAATAAAAATGTAAAATGAAATACAATGGTTCAAAGAACTCAACAGCTACATTAAAATATTTGCTGAGGTCAGTTACGTTTCTTTTGAGGTTTTTAAGTTTGAAATAAAGGACAATATATGACTGAGGTTTCATCTTCAGGCCATTATCAATTGTTTGCTTGATGCTGATATCTTCAGGTTTATAGGCAATATTTAAAATGACATGCAATATATGATGTAGTGTCAATAGCATTATGACAGCAGCTTTTGTTTGTCCCCGTAACAATTTTATTTTCTGTTAACTCTGCTGGCAGAGTTATTATTTTCCACTCTCTGTAACAGGTCCATCTATAGCTTTTATTCATATTGCTTAAACCTTTTTTTTTTTTTGTCAAATGAAACAACTTTTGCTGGAAATGCTTAACATTGAAGTTGACCCTAGAATCCCTTAATAAACTTTAAACAGCCATATAGCACACGCACCTTGATAAATGCATAGCACCATATTTGACTTTGTGCTCATGTTCTGGTTGTCTAGCAATCAGCATTGGAGACTGTGGGGTTGATTTACTAACCTCACAAACACGCCACAAA
>NW_017309302.1:0-355 GCF_000935625.1 Nanorana parkeri
TATTCAGCCTTTGGCACCACCTGCTTGCTGCTACTGTGCTGATTCTGCATCAGCACAGTAGCAGCAAGCAGCTGGTGCCCAAAACTAAATAATAGGGGCCCGCCGCTGAGGTGGAGGGGAGGGGAAGCCCTTGCAGAGATCAGTACAGTAGCAGCAATTTGCTGGCCTGGTGCCCAAGGCTGAATAGGGGCATGGCATGGCTTCCCCCACCTCAGCATTGAGCCCCTATTCACCCTTGTGCACCAGCTGCTTGCTGCTACTGTGCTGAATCTGCAACAGTAGCAGCAAGCAGCTGGTGCCCAAAACTGAATTATAGGGGCCTGACGCTGAGGGGGGAAGCCTTTGCAGAGATCAG
>NW_017309302.1:644-942 GCF_000935625.1 Nanorana parkeri
TAGCCAATAACAGGCTGGGTATTGCACCCGCCCACTGCCTGCTGTCAATCAACAGAGGTGGACCTGATGGAAAACTTCAGGTCCCTCCTCCAGTAGCCAGCCTGTTTTTGGCTATTGCAATTTGAAATATCCAATAGGAGGCTGGCTATTGCTTCCAGCAATGGAGTTAAAAAAAAAGTTTAAAAAAATAAAATAAACTAAAATTAAAAAAAGTTTAAAAAATAAAGTTAAATTAATAAGAAGTAAAAAAATTAATGAAGTTAAATAAACTAAAATTAAAAATCCACCATAAAATTAA
>NW_017309302.1:1301-11048 GCF_000935625.1 Nanorana parkeri
CCAGCACACGCTGTATGCAGCTTCTGTCGCAACCGCAGGACGCAGATGCCATCCGCAATTAAATAAGCTCTCGGCTCCCATCGGTTGCGACATGCAATGAAAATTATTAGTGCCCCCCCAGATCTGACTGTGGTATCTTATGTGCCCCCCCTACATATTGTTCCTAGAGTCGCCACTGCCTGTGGGACATAGTTCAAAGCAATGCAATACATGCACTTAAATTTGTCAGCACTGGAACTTTGCCCCCGAAACTGAACCTCATCTCTATTAGGCTTCTGCTGCAATATACTCTTTTATTTCCTCCTTTTGATTACTCCAACTCTCTAAACAGTTGTCTGAAGGTATTTACGATCATCTGCTGTTCCTTGATGAAGATCTAAAAATGGTTTCTAAATTATTTTAAAAAAATTAGTTTAATCTTGTTATCTTCCAGCTCAATGAACTGAACTGCATTTCTTTCTTCTGAACTATTAATGCCTTGTGTAGCTAAAGTTGAAGCTGAACTGAAAACCCATTAGTCAAAAGTATAACTTTCATGTTATGATGCAATAAGTGATTACACAGATAAACTGTCACATTTTTATTTAAGAAACTCAAAACATAGTGCTGTCAGATGGTGGACGGTGCCTTGCAACCTCTAGGCCACTCCGAATCTGGCCTAGGATCATTCCACCTCGTTGCCTGTGGAAATATGTTTGCACTTTCTCTCTGAAATTGTTTCTTAGCAAAGAAATAGTACATAAAATGCAGCAAATCTGTTACATTTTCTGGCTCTTGGCTATGAAAAACTACACTCCAATTTTTATTTCAGAAAATGTGTCTATTCTCGCTCTGTGAAATTGCTTCCTAGCAAAGTACATACTGTGCATCAAATCTGTAGAGCTTTTCTGTCTTCTGTCTCATAACAAAACACTAATACTTTATATCCTTTTGAAATCGACCTGCTCCCTGCCTCTTAAATTGCCTCGTAGGAAAAAAAGTCATACTGTATATTACATTTGTGCAATTTTTCTGTCTTTTGTCTCTAAATTGTGCACATTTATTTTTTCCAAATGATGAAGTATGCATAGTCTCTCCCTTTTAAACTGAGGTCAATAAGGACTTCTTTCATAGAGTGCCTCATATGAACAGTATTTCTGGCTCTTGTGTCTGAAATAATATACTTCAACTTTTTATTTCCTGTTAAGACCTGCCTAGCTGGCTATTGCCTCTATGACACTGTACTGTAATTTCTATTTTGGCATAACAACTCTCTCATCTCTGCAATGTGGGTTTGTGGTTTAAGGTGTTTTGGTGCACTCTGTGTTGACATTTTATTAAACTTTGTACTCAATACAGTGTGGTGCTAAAAAAAATCACAAGCTACTTGTGGAAACGTATTTTGCCACTGTTTAGTGGGAAAAACTACCTAATAAATACTTTAGGAAGAAATATACCATATTTGGTTGTTGCATGTAAACCAAGGAATAATGTAAAGTAAACAAAATTATTACACATGCACATTATGTGATGCCAGAATATGGTGTCACTGATGCTGCCTGTACAAAAGCAATGTTCAGTAATACCTCATAGTGCTTGAAAGCATATTTACCACATTATTAAAGATTTGTGTATTTTCAATCTTGCCCTTTAAGCCATATATAAAAGATCATCTCCCTGAACGGTAATTTTACATTTTTTGTTTGCATTCCCTTTCTTTGACAATCTTTTGCCTATTAGCCTTGAAAATGGCCAGAATGAATTAATTAAAAAAATTCAGCTGTCATTGACTTTAATGGGGTTCAGATAACTTTCAGAGCAGTTTGATGACCATCCCATGAACTAAACCCAGGTGCATTTGGCTCATCTCTATTGCTGGAAAGTGGAGAGAACCAGATAATGTCTAAGTTGTATTGATGCATTCCCCAAGAGAATTATGATAGCTTTAGTTGTCAGCAGCATTGCGTACCTTCATTTACTGAGGGGCCCTACCCCATGGCCATTATAGTAAAAACATGTTTTAGCATATGCTGGTATAAACATGTACCTTACTTTGCAAAAAAGAATATCCTTTCCCAAGATGACCTGTGGTGTTCCGACTCCACATACTACCTTACACATTCTCAACCCATTTTTATGAGCAACTACATTATTCAGCGCAGCAGCAAAGCAGGGAAATGTCTTCAAGTTCAGCCAGTGTCACCTGATAAAGGTTATGTGTGTGACACCTGAGGACCTGCAAACAGGATTGTCAGTTGAAACCAATCCCCTGTGTGGTAGATATGCCAATGGTGACCATGATGGTGAAGATGACAATGAAGAAGTAGCAAATGCTTCAGACACACTTGCAAACATGTTAAGCACATCTTTGATGAGGAAATTTTGAATTTTTTTAAAGGGACCCCTAAAAAAATAACTGGTTTAACTGCAGTACATTGAAGTACAACTGTTGTAAAATTAAGAACAACTGCAGGTTTGCAATATAATGAAGTATAAAAGCAGTACAACTGCAGTACAGTGATACACTACTACACTTTGTGCCTGCTGCACTCGTACTAAATTGTAGTGCAGGTATGCTGTATTGTGAAACATGTGGCCAGTGCTGTTCTCTACAGCAAGTAAAATCTATGGACCAGTGCTATGCAACATTAAAAGATGAAGTGTGTGTGTGTGTGTGTGTAGTGCAGTGCAGTGCTCAAAGCTTAAACCTTAACTAACTCCTTTTGTGAGTGCACTTTGTTAATATTTGTTTCTGATTTTGGATTAATTGTCAGGTAAGGCGTTAGTTACATTGAAAAATAAGTGCATAAGAGAGAAGATTTACAAAGACAAATCTGTACAGCAGATGTATTGCAGTTGAATTTTACAAGGTTATTCACTAAAGGGTGAAGAGTTTGGAGAAGGCAGGAAAAGTGAATGATCTAAGCCAAAATAGTTGATTTGGGAAAAATTCTCCAATTCAGCTCACTTTCCAGTTCGGCTATGTTGTCCTAGATTGTTCCCTTATGCTGCCTACTCCAAACTCCTCATCCTTTTGTAAATAACCCTGTTACTAGTATTTTAGATGTACTGCAGTAATACTGCAGTTGCACTGCAATATTGTAGTTTTTCCATGTCCAAAAAACTGCATTTTGTACATGTAACAAAAACTGCAGTCATTTTTTTGTCCGGGGAAATATTAAAATTGTATTAAGCTATACTCTGCAAACAGTTTGTGGCAGTTTTCACCAAGCAAATGATTACTATACATGGTTCTGAGGGTAATGCATTTGTCAGCTTTCCATTGCATCTTTGGCAGCACTAACAAAACTATCCACAGCACCACCAGCTGTAGTAGTTTAGTGGAACTTGTTTTTTTTTTGAGAACCTGAATCTCACGCTTCATTATGTTTGAAACAGTAACCCAATGGAACTTTGTGTCTACAACCTAATTGTCTCCTGCCCAGACTGTGCTGTTTTATCTAAAAGGGTATCCAGTGCAGCAGGAATCATTACCTCCACAGTTTTGTTTTTTTAATTGTTCACCATAAGTGTAGATAGATTAACCTTTGTTTCAGTTCATTAAAAATATTATGATTTTCAACCATCTTTGCCTGAGGAATGAATAATGACTCCATCAACATAATCAGTGACTCTTATCTATAATAACAATCAAACTCAGCCAGGGGTCAATAAATTTAAGCTGCAAAACACTCGATGTCCACCTCAATAATAGATGTACATAAAATAATAAAACTAAATAATGTGCCAAGCTAACAGAACTAAACACATACAAATTTTGAGTATTTGGTAAATATAACAATAAATGTATAGTATAAAAACAATATGTGATCAGCGCAAGTAAATAAATGCAAATAAGAGCTACTAGGCACTCAAGATAAATAAAAAATATCTAAAACATGTATAACAATCATGTGCCGAGCAAGATAAATACATACAATTCAGTGAAATATGTGATATAATGATAAGATATATGGGTATATGCTTTAACAATATGTACAAGAGCACATAAAAACATTCATGATGTGAACAGAGTGATAAAAACAGTCTCCTGACGAAGACGCACATAGATGTAATGTACGTAGGGCTGACGTAGGGGCAAAGGACATAGGGGTACCTAGGGCAAACTGTTGGCGCTATATAAATCCTATATAAAAATAATAATGTTTTGATGAGCTCTTTTGTATATATTTTTAAAACATATATGCATATATCTTATTGTTATATCACATATTTTACTGAATTGTATATATTTATTTAACTCGGCACATGATTGCTATACAATAAATGTATAGTGCTAAAATAATAAATAATACAACCCTAATTCCAAATAAGTTGGGACGCTGTGTAAAATATACATAAAAATAGAATGCCATGATTTGCAAATCTCATAAACCCATATTTTCTTCACAATAGAAAATAGAAAACATAATACATGTTTAAATTGAGAAAATGTACCATTTGAATCAATTTGAAAAAAAATAAGGTCATTTTGAAATTGATGGCAGCAACACGTCTCAAAAAAGTTGGGACAGGGCAACAAAAAGCTGGCAAAGTAAGTGGTACTAACAAGGATGAGCTGGAAGAACATTTTCCAGCTAGTTAGGTTAATTGGCAACAGGTCAGTAACATGATTAGGTATAAAAAGAGCATCTTAGAGAGTCAGCATATCTCTGAAGTAAACATGGGCAGAGGTCCACCTATCTGTTAAAAGCTGTGTCTAAAATATGTTAAAGGTTTCAGAATAATGTTCCTCAACATAAAATTGCAAATACTTTAAATATATCATCACCTACAGTGCATAATATCATCAAAAACATCTTTGGGCTCTCAGACGGCACTGCATTAAAAACAGGCATGATTCTGTAATGGACATCACTGCATGGACTCAGGAATACTTCCAAAAATCACTGTCTTTGAACACAGTTCACCGTGCCAGTTAAAGCTCATTCCAAATGGTCTGTCACAAAATGAAAAACTTTTCTGTGGTCAGACAAATCAAAATTTGACATTCTTTTGGCAACCATGGGCACCATTTCCTCCAGACTAAAGAGGAGAGGGACCTTCCAAAGTGCTATCAGCGCTCAGTTCAAAAGCCGGTATCTCTGATGGTTGGAGGGTGCATTAGTGCATATGGAATAGGCAGCTTGCACATCTGGAAAGGCACCATTAATGCTGAAAGATATATCCAGGTTTTAGAGCAGCATATGGTCCCATCCAGACGATGTCTCTTTCAGGGAAGACCTTGCATATTTCAACAGGACAATGCAAAACCACATACAGTACTGCATCTATGACAACAGTGTGGCTTCATATTAGAAGAGTCTGGGTGCTTAACTGGCCTGCCATCAGTCCAGACCTTTCACCAACTAAAAATGTGTGGGCATCTTGAAATGAAAAATACGACAAAGAAGACCCAGGACTGTTGAGCAGTTAGAATTCTATATCAGGTAAGAATGGGACAACATTCCTCTTCCAAAACTCGAGCAACTGGTCTCCTTAGTTCCCAGATGTTAAAAGAAGAGGGGATGCTATACCATGGTAGATATGGCACTGTTCCAACTTTTTTGAGATGTGTTGCTGCCATCATTGTCAAAATGACCTTATTTTTTTCTTAAAATTTTACTTTTTACTTTTTCTCAGTTTAGACATATGACATGTTTTCTACTTTCTATTGTGAATAAAATATGGGTTTATGATATTTGCACATCACTTTATTTTGTGTTTATGTAGATTTTACACAGTGTCCCAACTTTTATGGAATTCGGGTTATAGAACAAAGTGCGTTCAACAAATAAAAAATTAATCAAATTGACCGCTGTTTAAAGGAATAGTTCCCTTGACTTTGCAGTAGTGCTATAGTGCTAATGTTGATTCCTCTTTATCACAATAACAAATATGGTGTTCAAACTGTATCCACCAACAATAATACTCTCAGTGTAAGTCTATTGTTCTTATACAAAAAGTGCTCCAAAAAGCATAATGTGTATTCAATGTTGTGCCAATCTTGTGCCAATGTTTGTGATATTACCACTCCCGATGGACAAAAACTCACCTTAGATATTGACCTCCTTAATCAGGTCTTACTGTGCTGGTCCCTATAATATGTGGGACACCCATGTCTCCAGGAATTCAGCTGTAGTCCTTAAGTTATCCCACTAGACTAACCTCGATCATAGTTCATATGTGGAAAGAGACACAAACCATAGTGCATAACCATAATGGGTAAAAAATAGAGCTGGTAATGATTAAAATTTTCGTGTTCGATTAATCACATTTTTTTTAATCGATTAATTTCGATTAATTGTAACGCACATACAGATCCAACTTTTTTTGCTGGAACTGGAATGCTGAATTTGGGTACAGTAATGACACAGGGCTTTGTCATAATAGAAATAAATTTGGCAAGCCATGCTGTCATGTTCATTTTTACCATTAAAAAATAAATACATTTCCAGCAATTTTCCCTGATGCTATTTAAGCTGATTTCTGGGACCCCGGTCCCCATCCCATACAACCACCCTTTAACCCATACCCCCTCTAACTAATTGCTGGATTTAGTTAAAAAAAAACCTACCTAAAAGCCCCTTTTACTTATCTACATTTGTGGTCATGTGACACTTTTGAATCTTCTCTCTTCGTCTCCGTTGTCTAGCAAAGGGAAGGGGGGAGGAGTCCAGTGACGTCACAGACATCAACGTCACCGGACTCCTCCCCCCTTCCCTTCGTTAGCCAACAGAGCCACCTGCGGAAGGGGGGAGGAGTCCGGTGACGTCGATGTCCGTGACGTCACGGGATCTGCGACCGGACTCCCGAAAGCCGGCGGAGAGGTGAGTATTTTCATTAGCGATCAAAACATCATCGATCAAAAAGATTAACGTTTAATCATTAATTTCCGCAGCCCTAATAGCCACATGTGTTGATGTGCATTTTCATGCTCTTCTATGCAATGTGTTTGATTAACGGAAAATGCAAAACGTGGGGAAAAATGCAGATGATTCCAGCCTACATTTCAGGCTAAGCATTGGGGTTGATTTACTACAGGGGTAAAGACTGTTCACTTAGGCTAATGAATGAGCTGAAGCTGTGTTTTATTTTGAATACCCAATACTGCACAAGGGGACCTTTCAAAAATATATATATTTCCTTGCACATGATTTACCTCATTTACTAAACTCCTTGAATATTCACTTTGATAAGGGCCCCTTGGAAACCAAACCACAATGTTGTCTTCTTGTTGTCTACTTCTGAATCTTCTCTCTTCGTCTCCGTCGTCTAACGAAGGGAAGGGGGAGGAGTCAGGTGACGTCATGGATATCGACGTCACCTGACTCCTCCCCCTTCCCTTCGTTAGCCGACAGAGCCATTGGCGGAAGGGGGGAGGAGTCTGGTGACGTCGATGTCCGTGACGTCACCGGATCTCCGACGGAACTCCAGGAAGACCTGGAAGCCGGTGCAGAGGTGAGTACCAATCAAAAACATTTTAATCAATCAAAGAAATTAACGATTAATCGAGGAATAAATCATTAATATCCGCAGCCCTAGTAAAAAATGATCTTTTATTAAAATCTTACTCACAATAAAACAAAGCCAATGCACTAACGGGTCTGGTTACACCACTCGTGTTCCCCCGCACTTCGCATGTATGCCAGGCTCTGTTCACCCCAACGTCAAAAAGTTCCACCTTACGTACATTATGTCTCAAGTGACCTCATCAGGGGCATGGAGCTCTCTGATGTTTCACACATATATCAATGCTTTCATTACCATGGTAATGAAACTCATCTACAAATGTTCTCAACAGCACCATCTGCTGACAGCGATAATTATTAGCCCTATATGTAGCACTAATACAATATTAAAACTAACACGGTGTCTCAATAACAGCATATTTTAAAATGTATAAAATTTTATTTGTTGAACGCACTTTGTTCTATGATTTATTATTGGAGCAATATATTGCACTATATATTTATTGTTTTGTTGTTTATTGTTATATTTACCAAGTGACTCTTATCTGCAAGTCACATCATATTTATTCTACAGGTTACAGTGAATCCCACATGCTGGTTTCAGGAAGGAAAGACAGGAAGAAGGAATTGTTGCTTTGAATAAAAAAACAATTGGAGCCAAAAACAATATTTTCTTTATGACATTGCTGATTAGTATCAAGGCATGGGCACAATGCTGTTAGTGGACACAAGGGGTGAACTTCATATCACATACATTCTGCTTCTATAACAACTGCTCGATTTTCATGTAGCTATCTCTTTATTGGACCTGTCATATCAATCACATTTAGCACAGAATAACATTTTACAAATGTTGAAGCTCAAATAAGTGTGTTTTGTTGCTGGATGTTTTTTTATTTCGTGGAAAAATTGGGGGAATTTACCATAATGAAAAAAATATTAAGAGAGGTTGATACAAACCAAAATTAACAATAGCAGTAAAAACTATAAGAGCTATGGGCATGGGTTGTTTCCATGCAGGTTATGGTTAGGCAAATGAAAACCATCCATTATCAAACCCCTCATCTAGTAAAAATAGTTTGACCTACTACAATAAGCTACATAATGTAGATACTCGTTCCAATCCCACTTTCACCTGAATTTTGACCTACACATTATAATTCCATTTCACAAAGGACAGAAATATGGTTACATAAACTAAGAATATACTTTCCTGGAACCTCCTTTTTATACCAAAAGAAATGTTAAACATAACAAATATAATACAAATTTATTTTTCTAAAAAAAAAGTATTGTAAAGTGAAGTACACCTGCAAATATAAATGGTATGTCTAGATGTAACTCTGCTGCTGTTCTGAAAAAAGTTGGAATAAATAGATTTTTTTTAGAACTGAAGAGATTTTCAACAAGTGTTTCTACAAAATATAGACTGTTGAAGCATAAGTTAGACAAACAACATTGCACAGAGAAAATAGGTTAAAGCTCATCTCTCCTAATCTAATGTTTTGCTTTAAAATTTTAAAAAATTAACATACAAAAATAAGGAAAAAGAGATAAAGATGTAAGAGAAAAATGAATATTGTATTCTCAAAGTAATTAAAAATATATTGTCATTGGCTATAAACTGCACAAATGTTGCTAGAAGTGAGCATCTTGTATTTTCTTGCCTTGTCTAGAGTAACAAGGATATGAGTTGAGTTTTGTGTTAGTGTCAAACCCAAGGGTGTACATCAGCAACATAAACAGAACAACATCATACTTGACATTAGACATGTGCATTGGCAAAAAATTTGATGCGGTTCATTTCATAGTTACATAGTTACATAGTATTTGAGGTTGAATAAAGACACAAGTCCATCAAGTCCAACCTGGCGTGTGTGTGTGTGTGTGTGTGTAGGTCCATGAGTGTTCTCATTCTTAAGAGTACCTGTACCTTTGTACATTTCAGTCTCTCAGGAAGCCGTCCAAAAGCCTCTTGAATGATTCCAGATTAATTGCGGAAATCACCGCTTGAGGCAGTGAGTTCCAGACCCTAACCGCACGAACTGAGAAGAACCCCTTTCGCCCCTTGTGTTCAAATTTTTTTTCTACCAGTTTTAGGTGGTGTCCTCTAGTCTTTGTTACGGACTTAATCTCAAAGAGTTTGCTGCTAATGTTGCTATGACTATGGAACATTTTGTACATGAAAATCATGTCCCCCCTTAATCTCCTTACTTCCAACGTAAACATGTTTAAATTTAGTAGCCGTGTCTCATAGCTCTGGTCCTCCATCCCCTTTATGAGTTTGGTCGCCCTC
>NW_017309302.1:12001-13710 GCF_000935625.1 Nanorana parkeri
AATTTTTTTTCTACCAGTTTTAGGTGGTGTCCTCTAGTCTTTGTTACGGAATTAATCTCAAAGAGTTTGCTGCTAATGTTGCTATGACTATGGAACATTTTGTACATGAAAATCATGTCCCCCCTTAATCTCCTTACTTCCAACGTAAACATGTTTAAATTTAGTAGCCGTGTCTCATAGCTCTGGTCCTCCATCCCCTTTATGAGTTTGGTCGCCCTCTGCTGGACTTTCTCCAGTTCCAGGACATCCTTTCTGTGGACCGGTACCCTAAAACTGCACCGCATACTCCAGGTGGGGCCGAACCATTGATTTGTAAAGTGGCATAATTATAGACCTATCCCTGCAAAATATTCCCTTCTTGATGCAGGACAAGATTCTACTAGCTTTGCTTACAGCAACCTGGTTTCATTTTGGATTTTTCATTTTTCGGGTTTCAGGTCCATAAATCAACTCAGTTCAGTATTCGGATTAGTCAGAACCCATTCACCAAATAACAGTAAAATTGTAAATAAACACACAACACCATAAAAAATAATTTATTTAAAAAAAAAAACACAACACACATCAATCATGATGGATGATGGCTGCCAAAGCAACAAAATAAAAAATATCTGACACAACTGATCCCGATGAACTTTCACTGCAAAATGACAACTTTGCTGCTGAATGTCAACAAAGGGACAGAGAGAACCGAAGGGGTCCTGGGGCCGAAGCTAGCCGAAGGATCGGCTGAAAGGCTTGTCAGACATTCTGTATAGATTCACTTTAAATACTACACTATTTAATTCTGCAACTTGACTTTTCATATATCCTGAATATGCAATGTACAGATTTGCTACAAATGCTTACTATTTTTTGATTATGCATCAATTTGGAGTGAAAATCTGTCTTTCTTCAGTACTAAATCTGTTTCAGAACTTTGCAAACTGGTTGCAGTTGGCAACCTAGGATTCTAATCCTGATTTGCATCCATGTTTATCTAATGTGCTTTATGAATGTCTTCCTGAGTGTTTATTCACTAACAGGAAGTGATAGTATTTGAAAATATATAAAATGAAAACAAACATTTGCCTATAAATAGTATGTACGAATATTTGTTATGAATGAATTTGCATTGCAGCAAAGTGACATTAGACAAAAGAGAAAAATTACTTTTTTTGATAGTCTGCAGAGGAGAAAAAAAGAAAAAGCATGAGGTCACCCCCCCCCCCCCCCAAATGATACCAGACCCTTTAGGTCTGGTAGGAATATTAGTGGAGTCATTGGGCATCGTTCATCATGATTGATGCTGGATTACATCGATGGATCAATTTATTTTTTTCAAATAAAGGAATTGTTAAAAACTGACTGTTTTTTTTTCAATTAGGACTTTTTCAAAATGTGTGGTTTCTTTATTTACTTTTAACCCTTTAGAGAATGAGTAGGGTACAGTACCCCTTACTCATTCAAAAGGGGGGCAGCGGCATCTGGATGTCCCCTTAATTAAAGTGGTACCCCGATGCAAATAAGCCATTAGACCCCCACAATCAGTGGGTCAGGGTTGTGGGGAAGAGGCCCTTGTTCCCATAGGCATGAGAACACCCTTGCAATGCTGAGGGCACATGGCCTGGTATTGAGCAGGGAAGGGGGGCTGCTCAATTGCCCCCCCCCCCTTCCTGCCCTGCCAAGCCTGTGCTCAGATCAAGGGTCTGGTAGGAATTTTAGAGGGG
>NW_017309302.1:16232-22457 GCF_000935625.1 Nanorana parkeri
ATCAAGGGTCTGGTAGGAATTTTAGAGGGGACCCCACATTTTTTCCCACATTTCTTTGGAGTGGGGTTTCCTCCTAACATTCCTACAAGACCTAAAGGATCTGGTATCAATTGGGGGGAAACCCGCACACTTTTTTTTTCTCTTCTGTGGACTGAAAAAAAAAAAATTTGGGGGGGTAATTTCACTTTGCTGTAACGAAAGTTCATTCATAATAAAAATTCGTACATACTACCGCTAATGAAAACGTGGATTCTTTTTTTAAAGTTGATGCTTAACACAATAACATTTCATTTAGTAAAAGAATTGGGATGCATCTGAAATTTTCATTATCTGAAATTAGTATTGCTGTCCTTTGAAGCCTTTAGACACTATATAAAGAGCTTCTGAAGATGAGTCAGTCTCTGGTATGTTAAGGAGATGTAAAAATCTGGAGGATGTAAATCCATTCTAATGATGGAGGTGGGAGAGTTGGAATGCTAAATGGTATAGCTGCAAATCAGGAAAAGCTAAGCTCCCAATATGCAGACACAGACTAGTTCTTTAATTCAATTTGTGTCTGCCATTTCCAAAGAGAAAAGGTTTAAAATAGATTTTGCAATTTTCAAAAACATAGGCGGAATATAACCTTGGCAGTGCCATAATATGTACAGAATTTTTGGCAACAGGGTCACCTCGAAAAAACTCATGCTGCTTGAACTCTCAAAAAGAGTTTGGACCAGATTTACATTTAGTTTAAACAAATCAAATGTGCAGTTGGTATGGTCACTATATAAGCTGCTTTTATCTTTGTGGTCCGAAGACTCTTAATAGCAGTATTCACTCATAACCTTACCACCAAAGGCTCTACCGTTAGTGCATAAAGCAGGGGAAATAGGGGGAACCCCTGTCTTGTCCCTCATGGAAACAGGAAATGGGTTTGACATCCAGCCATTAACAGTGAGCTTGGTGGTGGGTTGGTTATAGGGTAACTGTAGCCATCTAAGAAAGTTTGGGGAAAAGCAAAACCTACGTAAAGGAGACCAAAGAAAGTCCCATTCAATCAAGTTGAAGGCCTTGGCTGCATTGAAGCTAACTATTACTCTTGCTTCCACTTGAGTGTGCTTATCTTGTAGGTTCATGAAAAAGTGCCTAGTGTTAAAAATGGTGTTATCCTTCAGATCTGGATCTATGAGGATTGTGATTACTTGGTTCAGACAGAAAAACAGCACCTTAGAAATGATTAATGTATGTTTGTAGTAAGGAGATGGGTCAGTAGGATTCTGGGAGTTGAGCATTCGTTTTCAGCCCAGGGATAAGAATTGTTAGAGCCTCTTTCATAAAATAGGGGAGGGTAATGGTCTCAAAGGCTGAATCATATAGTTTGGGGACAAGGAGTTCAAACAGGCAATGATAACCATTAGAAAAGGACAGTTGCACTACAATGCCAAACAATAGCACCAAAGTTCCCCTAATCCAACCAGCTATCCACAAATCCCAACACTGATATAACAAAAGTAACCCTCTGGTACTGAAGCAAAGTTCTGCTTTGGAGGCAAGAGAAGCATTAATACCAAAGTGTCCTGTCAAGGTCTTTATACAGGCTCCATGTATAGATAAATACATGTCCAAATAAAGAAGCTTGTGGAGCATGTTTCACTGGTCAATATGTGTATGGATGGAAACCCTGGGGTTTAGTACTTAAGGAAGTAAAGAAGCAAGTGTTATGTCTATAAAGGTCTGGAGTTCCAACATAGGAAGCTGGGAAGCAGTTAGGTGGAGAACATTGAAATATTCCAGCAGATGAGTGAACACCTGGGGTGGGAGGCAGGAGTGTAGGTTGGGTTACCCAATATTAAATCTATTTCATATAAGACACATATATTACATGTTTTGATGACATAACTACCCCATCAAAAGTCAAGTGTAGGCTCACAGTAACAAAAGCTTTGTATTTTGTAATAGTACCTGGTATTTACCTAGCTAACTGTCTGTATACAGGCAGGTCTTTTGCAATACTTACACACACCAGGATGCTGGTCTAGTGCACATGTATTTCTAGAGCTGACAGTATCAGCCTTTTGTCACTTCTACAAAATTTTGATAAAACAAAGCTTTTTTTAAATTCATCAAGGAGATATTGTTGGTCAGAGGATGAAAATTCAAAACAGCATTGCTGTAAGATTTAAGATTTGCACATGGGTGAAAATATTATACTGTCTAAGGTATCAAAACACAGCAATTAAATATAACCTGGCCTTGTACATGTATGATGTTATTTTAAAGGGGTTGGCACGCTATTCAATCAAATATCACCTAATTTTGTGAACTTTTCAAAAAAGTAAACATAATAATAGTCATCTAAGAATTTCATCAGCTCCTTCAGAATGCTATACAATGTATTCTGAGTCATATTTTCTGCATTGTTATTAAGTCATAAATTGACTAATGTTTTCCACATGGAATATCAAATTTTCACTACAAAAAGATCACGTTTAGTTTTGTTTCTTAGTAATCAAGCTGCTATTAACATCAATTATGTGCATAATTGTTTAATTATACTAGAATTCTTTAGGTTGCCAATTTATTTCAATCTCTGTCCTAAACTATTTAGTTGTACAAGCATGCATTGTAAAAATGTTCTTTGACTGTTCAGGGTTATTCATCTGTTTCACATCTGTTGCTTAATAATTCTTTGTAGAAAATGAAAGTGACAGGTTTATTAATTGGAAACATTTTATAGACCATGAATCTATGACTATATGAATCTGCTTTGTTTTTATGAGATACTTATTTTGGTCTCTGCTGTATAAACATGACTGTTGGATATTTGTATATAACATAATAAAAACCACACACTGTAGTTGATGGATTTATTTTCAGTGATCATATTGAGAATCCTTTTATATTTATAGATGGCAAATAACATTCCAAGTAAACTGGTATTTTTTATAAAAAATATGCATCTGTAAACCAGTAAAATGTATGTGCTCAGCCATATGGATCTACAACTACAATAAACACAACAATACGCTGTTCAGGCAAACAGTGTTTCTATTCTGGAATCCTTCTTTTATCAGAGAAAGAAGTGTTATAGTGGCTATTATGAGTGTACCAATTGCTCCTTGTAGTCTTCAAATCTTACTTTGTATGCTCTTGAAGAGGGAATGATGGTCACTCTGAAACACACTGAGTTGTTTGTGGGAGTTTCTATAGCTGCCGTTTCCATGGAATTACTTCTATGGTGTCCTTTTGTGTGGATAATATTAAACATATGCTGATGCCCTGATGTTTGTTACACATAGTTATTGATCAAGATGAGCCTTTCCTTGGTCTGTTTGCTAAGTCTTTATTTATACAGTTACATTTAGATGCTGTATAATCTTTTAACACTATACTCTGCAAAGAACTTCTGGAAAAGAGATACTGCGGTTAATTTACTAAAGGCAAACAGGCTGCACAGTTTGCAGGGGAATTGGCACTGTACACAGGAAGTTTTCCTTTAGTTTAGTGAATGACTGCCATCATCCAGTCATGTGCATTGCTCTTAATCGGATATCTTTTGCAAAGTGAAATTTCATCTCATTCACTAAGCTAAGGCAAATTTCCCCTACAAAGAGCAAATTCTCTTCCACATTGAACAGTTAATTTGCCTTTAGTAAATCAACCACATTGCATCTACAGAGATGAACCCTTGAGTACAACAGATCTTGTACAACCTTTTTTTGCCATCATTGCACATACTGTATGTGTTTTCCCAGCCATATTTTAAGGTGAGCAGCATCTTCTTTTGCTATTGGAAGCACACTATATTAGTGCTCTTAAAGGCACCCTGTTTTTTTCAGTGTTTCAGTGTTATCTCACCCCCTAGAAGGATCCTTTTGGTGGCTGCCCTGGAGATCACATTCACAATGGTGCACATATGTTTCAGGTTGCACGCTCAATGGTCAATAAAAAGATTAGTGAGCTTACAGCTGCTGGATTGCATTCACAGAACTCTGCACCTGTTGTAGGTTGCAAGCACACTGAACACTGATGCAATCAGTAGGCTTGTGTCAGAAGCAGGATGACCGTAGAAGAAGGCAGTGCCTTTACTGCTGGGATTCAATGCAGACAGGCATTGCACCACTCAATGGGGCAGAGAAAGGAAGGGGGGAAGCAGAACAAGGGACACTGACACTGGAGGGGACTTTAGAAGGGTTGCTGGCTGAAGAGGAATGCTGTAGAGTTGTGGATGTGATCAGCAGCCATTCAGCTACCAGATCACATTCACAGAGCAGTGCACATGGGCTGTCAAGTTTATATATTGTTTCGATGTGATCACAGCTTGTTAACTGCTGATAAAATCCATTCAATAAAAATAAATTGTAGGCTACTATTCGGGTGTACATTCTTGAAGCAACCATGATCCTACAGGCTTAGAGAATTCAGCCAATGTAAGGGTTACTGAATCTAGCTGCTACAAGCTGTTCTGTTCTACGATAACCCTTATGTCCATGGCATTAAAGGGGTTAAGAAAATTGTACACATTGAGTAAGTATGAGCGAGTGTCAGGGTTCAGTGATTTAAATCCTGAGTGAAGTTCAAAAACTCCAAATTTAAAATCAAACCCCAATTGAAGTCTATAGTGGGGCAAATCTTGAAAATATGGCTAATTTTAAAGCTAACAGGCAAGAGGTTACCAAAAAAAAGGGCATGGCCAGCTGTCCACTGTCAATGGAGAACACTTCCTAATACCAAAAAATAATAATAATAAAACTACTATACAGCATTGGAAGGGTCCTCATTTTAATGTGATTTCAGGGGCGATATAGGAAAAACATCAGTTCTTTAAATAACAAGCTTGGGAGATGCTTTTAAGCTGTATGTAGTTTTACGAAAAACAGTACAATTTTGGCCAACATTAGGAACTTATCTTCACATTCAAAATGGCGGTGAATACCAAACCACCCTAGAACTTAGCAGTTATCTACATGTATTGTACAGCCATATGAACTTAGCAAAGTTTTCCAAGGGTTTAAAAAGGCTTAATGAGGGGGTGGAGATAGTGTGATGAAGATGGTGTCCTCCTGTTCTTGACGCATTTCACCCCAAATAATAAGGGGTTTACTTAGGAGACAGGTAAGTGTCCACACTTAAAGTAAGAACATATACTAATATGAGAATAATAAACTCAAATAAATCTCAAATACATTACACATTTGTCAGTATATAAATATTACATTAGAATCACTTTTGCACATTTGATGCTACCCATAGCATCTCCAAACCTTGACTCAGAGCAAACAACCTGTGCCAGTTGCCTGTGTCAAAATGTTTAATTTGGGAAATTTGCAAACCCAGGGGATATGATGCAAACCCATATTACAAACCTGAACCTCATCCCTATTGCAAACATTTGCTTCAGCAGAAAACTCACTTGGCCTTAGCAAAGGCTACTTTAGCTTAGCCACTTATCTTTCACTAACTGCCTACATTGAGTGCAGTCCTTTTTATTGTTCTCTTATTTATTTATTCTGCTTTCAAAGCAGCATGGAAGTAAGAAAAAGATAATCATTCTAAATGATAATATATTCAGTATTAAATAACATTAGTATCAATATACTAATGTTATTTAATACTGAATATATTATCATCACACAATACTTGCAAATGTTTTTTTTTTAAATCTCCTCTGAAGAACAGACTCATGTACTAACTAACTACCACTCTGTGCTGACCTTCAAAACATATAACTCCTGAAACCTGTAAGCAGCTATTAGCTATCAATCATCCACTAAAGCGGTGCAGAGTTTTAAAGCTTCAGAACTTTTTAAATGCTGTCAAAGACTAACCCAATAAGACTACCATAGACACAGTTAACCATTTATGTTTCTCTTTCTCTTCAGCACATTTATTGGTGCATGGTGAAAACTATGAAGCACCCAATACAGTCCTTCCTTAACCCCTTCATGATGGGAGATGTACACTGTACGTCCTGCCACGAACTGCCCAAATGACTGCTCACTTATACTATATGTGATCAGCTATTTGGGACTCTGGAATGCTGGTAACTGCTGAGGCACAGCGCTTATCGTTCATTAATGGATGCCTCAGTATTGAGCTTTTTCAGAAACCCGATCCCTTTCAGCTATCAAACTATGTTCAAACTATGTCGCTGTAACTAAGTGTGACACTTAGGACTCTATTCACTAAGCTGCCGAAGCAGCTAGCCATAGCTTCGGCTGATCCTTCAGCTAGCTTTGGCCC
>NW_017309302.1:25154-35487 GCF_000935625.1 Nanorana parkeri
CCACTTGCACAGACAGATCAGTGTCCCTGGTTACCAGGTAATCAGGGATGGTGATCTCCAGATAGCCCAATTCTCCTGGATGCCCTGGGAGTCTCCCGCTATTAGATAGCGGCTCCAGGCCGCCCGGAGAGAAACACTTTCTCCCGGAAAGTTTTAGGCTGCTCAATCAAGCAGAGTAAACCTTTACCTGCTATGTTGTCTTTTTTTTTCCTTCTGACATCGAGCCGTTGGCAGCCATCAGAATAAAAAAAAAAAACACCATAGGAATGCATAGATACATTGCAGCTATGCATTCCTATGGTGTTTTTGTTTTATTCTGACGGCAGCCCTACCAATAGAAAACAGTTGGGCGGAGCTAGCTGTCACTGCTAGCTTTGCCCAATCGTTTTCTATTTAATTTTTTCTACTTTTTAAACTTTTTCTATTCTGACCGAGCAGAATAGCCGAGCCGAATGCCGCTGAAATCAGCCGTACAAGCCTGAAATGAATAGCTGAACAGGATTCGGCTCACTTCACTTCGGGTCGGTTATTCACGCGGCTGCCTACGGCAGCTTAGTGAATAGACCCCTTAGTGACTGTGACATTGTGTGCCAGGTGACAACTTTTAGCTTTAGCTTTTAGAGAAAAAATAATAAAATATTAGGTTTTAGTTTTAGGCTGAGAAGTACAGAAACGTTTCTAAAATCCTAGGAATGTGAGTTTTTTTTAAATAAAGGACAAATAAATGAATGTATTTAATGCATTTTTTTAGCTGTGCTATTTTTCTTAAAAAATACTACAAATCAAAACTGGACAAAAATTGTTTTCTTTATGTTTTTTCCTCCTTTTTTATATTTTATTTGTCCTAAGTGATAACATAAATGATAGATGTCAAACTGTGCTTTTTGACAAAACCAATAGGTAACTGGTCTTTTATCAAGTAGAGGTTAGCAGAGGTGGCCATTGAAGCTGAACATTGTTGCCTTAGTCCAATAGAATAACAATGGTTTACTAAGATCACTGCTTGTGAAGTCTTTAAATATTAATAAAAAGTAGTTGTGTATTTAACCCCTTCGTGAAGGGAGACGTACACTGTACGTCCAGCCACAAAGGGACCAAATGCCTTGTCACGTACATCCCTCAATTCTCATAATAATGCAATGTCTGTACAAGATTAGCAAAGCTTAAAATAGAGAATTCTATTTTATGGAGCTTACACCAGGAAATCATGAAAAAAAGTTTAATGGCAAAGCATAATTAGTGGTGCTAATTAACCCTTTATTAACTCGTCTTACAAAGAATATGACATCAGAAACCAAAAGGTTTCATTTAAAATTAAAAAAAAACTCCTATGGGATGTAGAGAATGCTGATTTTGGAGAGATCTGAAATTAAATTTAAATCAACTGAGATGGCTTTCCTATGTTCATTAATTAAATCACCTGAAGGCACACATTATGAGATATTTTGCACAAGATATTACAAGATATTATCTTTTGGAGAGGATATCATGTGGTTATGCATAAATGATGTGGTTTTAATTTTACAAATATGTTTTAAAGCTAATGGTTGATGTGTTTCAGCTGCTTCTGAACATGAAGTGAACAAGTTATCTTCCTTTCATGGCTATACTGAAATATATCCCATAATAATTAAGAAAATCTTTGAATTGTGCAGATCTCAATCACTAACATTAAAGTGCATGTAAACCCTAACAATTAACTTCTCTTATTTGCCCCATTTTGGTCTGTTAAGTATACAGGGCTTTGTTAGATATAATTAATAAGTGTATACAAAATACCTGTTTATCCTGCAATAATTGTAATCTGCTCATTTTCTGTGATCTCTGCCTCTGTGTACTGTTATCAGTTATTAGTATTCCAATTTCTCCCTGTGGACTACATAGCACCTACCTCTATGTTATGGAAAAGGTGTTCTGTAGTCCTAGGATGATAGTGATGCTTCGACATAGATACTGCACAGTTACTGAACGCTTTCTTCTATGACAGAAAGTGTATTACTAACAGTATCACCAGATAAGGATAAAGAGAAAAAGCCTACAAAAGTGAATGCTATCATCACATCATAGGACTGATACACTGCAATATATTAAAGAAAAACTCTGGGCAGAATAACACTTAACCCTTGCAGTAGGGCGACCCCCACAACGCAAGGAATGAGTGTTCATTTTGATCCAGAGTCCAAAATAACAGAAATATAATTCGAACCTGGTTCCCGTATAGCTGCTATACTGGTCGCTGCAGCCTCTCTCCACTTCTGCTTTGGGAATTGAATGTTCCATGGCATCATGTTTAATACACTGCATTAGACAGCCAAAGTGGAGGGGCAGAGAGGCTTTAGGGACCGGTCTAGCAGCCAGATGGGACTGAGGTTCGAGTAAGTATATCTTTGTTATTTTAGACCCTAGATAAAAAAATAAGCACTTAACCCGTGCAGTGCGGAGATAACACCACTGCAGGGGTCAAGTTTCAGAATGCATAATTGTAGTACCTAGAACACTTCCTCATCACGGGAGATGTACACTGTACATCCCGCCACAAAGTGCCCAAATGACTGCTCACATACACTGTACATTATTAGCTATTTGGGGTTCTGTAATGCTGGTAACCTCTGAGAATCAGTGGTATCATTCATTAATGGATGCCTCAGTATAGAGGCATTCAATAATAAAAGAGTTAAGGTTTATCAGACACCTGATACCTTCCAGGAATCGGGTGTCTGACAGTGAGAGCGGAGCCGCATTTACAGCTCTAGCCGTCACTGACAGCTGGTATAGATCGGGAAAATCCCAATGTAAACTGAGTTTTTTTTTCTAAACTTTCAGCAATAGAAACATTTAGCTACATGTTTGTATTGCTGAATTTTTTTTGCAGATTTCTCATCGTTGTTGGAACGACCAGAAAACCTTTAGTGACATCTGATCCGGAAATGCTGCAGGATCAGTGTCACTAAGGTTATTATTGGCTGTTCTTAAGTTTGAAGCAGCCTAATAATAACCAAAAATGAATTAATTAAATTATCAAGCAGTAATAGTGAGATTCATTCACAATGACTGCATGATATAATTAAATAAATAAAATCAAAATTTAAAAATGTTAAAAAAAATAGTGAAATTCTGTCGCAGTTTCACAGACACACATAATTTTTTAACCTGGGCATGTTGGGTATCCATTTACTCGTTGTAACTTCATCTTTTATATTTTATAAAACAAATGGTTTTATATAGAGGGTTATTCACAAAGCTGCCAAAGGATCTAGCCGTAGCTTCGGCTGATCCTTTGGCTAGCTTTGGCCCCAGGACCCCTTCGGTTCAGTAGAACCGAAGGGCTGCTGTACGGGCTACAGTTGGCCGAGCGGCTCAGTCGAGCCGAAGGCATATGCTTCGGCTCAACTGAGTTTAACACACAGCCGAAGCGGGGAGAACAGTCTGCCAAAGCAGACTGTTCTCTCCGCAATATGTAAACAAATAAATAAACACAGCGAGGGGTCCTCCTCCCAAACTTTATAAATGTTAGGAGGGACCCCCATTTAAGAATTTTAAAAAATCCCTGACCAATCCTAACCTGTCTCCCCCCTGATATCAGCCAATTCCCTGTTGATTTAACTTTTTCTTGCAGCTGCTGTCTGAATACAAATATAAAACGCATCAGATAACAGGGGAAGCATTAGCTTGCTATGTTTTTTTTTTTCAATTAGTTTGACTGGCTATTGCACCCGCCTACTGCTGCTGTCAATCAGCAGAGGTGGACCTGATGGGAAAACTTCAGGTCCACCTCTGCTGATTGACAGCTGGTCCCGGCCAATAGAAAACAGTTGGGTGGAGCTAGCTGTCACTGCTAGTTCCGCCCAATGCCGCTGCACGGCATTCGGCTATTCGCTCACTGCTGTTTGGCCCCTATGAGAATAGGCCGAACAGCAGCGAGTAGCCTGCCGGAGGTCCGGCTCAGCTGATCCAGATGTGGGATTGGGTGAGTCGAACTCCTTCTGCACTTCGGGTCAGCCGAACATGCTGAGCATGTTCGGCCGACCCGAAGCCAGCCGAAGGACGGCTGTTTTCAGCTGATGTACGGCTGAGTGTTCGGCTCACTTTACTTCGGGTCGGTTATTCACATGGCTGCCTTTGGCAGCTTTGTGAATAACCTGCATAGTATTTAGGGGCACTAAATGTACCTTAAGTGCATTTTTCACTAACTTTTGGGGTTTTATAAGTTGCGCTAATGCCATGCAACATGAAAATTTACAACTGCCAGCATTTTATTCTATAACATCTTGGCTTTCAGAAAATATATAATGTTTGGGGGTTTTAAGTAATTTTCAGACCTAAAATGTGTATTATATCATGTAAACCAAATATTTAAAAAGGCCTTTGTCCTGAAGGGCTTAAAATGGAAGCTGATCCTTAATGTTTTAAAATTAAAGGGGAACTATGAGGTGAGTGCTTTTTACTCACCTCATAGTTCTAGCCGACTTGTGACAATGAGACTGTCACAGGTCGGCTCAGTAGATCGGGAGGTGAGCGAACACATACCGGCGTTCACTCACCTCTCGATCCTGTCACAGCTCTCTGCCATGACAGGGGAGGGGCTGGATTCCCCCCTCCCCGATCCACCAGCGCTGACTGGCGGATCGGACGGGGAGGGGGCGGGTACAGCTGGCTCTACCTCTAGATAGGCAGAGCCAGCTGTCACTCACGCAGCTGGGCGGATCCAGACATAAGCTTCAGCTGCGGCGTCTCAGTATACCGCGAGCAGTAGCTCGCGGTATACTGTGGCATCTCAGTATACCGCGAGCTGTAGCCTTAACCCCATAGCTCTTCTTTAAGCTTCTGGCAGAATTAGCTGGTCTCCTAAGCCCTGGTCCTGACGTTCTGTTTTAGGGTGTCTCATTTCCCTTGCAAGGTCCTATGGAACTACCACTGTGTGTGCTATTAAGTAGGTATTTTCAGATACCAAGTACCGTACTGGGTACAAGTACATGTAGAGATAATTTTCCAGCTCCAAAGACTAGACTAGAGAAAACTTCAAAAGTTAGGAGGCAGCTGTCATTTTTAAGGAGCAAATGGAGCTCCAGGCATTTGTGCATCCCTGTTTTAATGTATGATTTTTTAAATAAATATATACCATTTGATACTTGTCCAAGTACTCACAGATACAAGTACTGATACATTTTTGTTTATTGTCATGTGACAATTTTCCTAAAACAATACAGACTAATGATTTCAGGAAAGCGGTGGAGCTCCAGAGCCAGGTCTGAACTGCAACCGCTGCAACCTTGGTAGTTTTCGTGAAAATGCCAAGTATCGGCACTGGTATCTGAACTGGTATCTGAACATCCCTACTAGTGAGCTACTTGTGTCTCCACAAACACACAGGCACAGCAAGGCAATCCAATCCCCTGCTCCCCTTTCCTCCTTACTCCTTTCTTCCTCCCTCCTCCAAGCTAGTAGATGGGAGTGCTGCTGAAGACTTTGCTCTGTCCCTTATCTTATAATGGACACAAAGTTTAGGGAAGCTGAGCTGAAAGAGTTCAAGTTAGCTGTCTCTAAACATGATGAGTGTAAGTGCTTGGGTAAAGGTTTAAAAACGAATTTGCTATATATTTGTTTGATCTGGATTCATTATTGAAAACATTTTGAGAGTTTAATACCACTTTAAATAATAAAACAAATAAAAATGGCATGGGCAAAAATAATGGGACCCTTTTCCTGATTTTTTTTTTGCACAACCCTTAAAGGCAGTCACTGCAAACAAGTGATTTCTGTAGCTCTCAATGAGACTTCTGCCCCTGCCAACATGTGGTTTGGGCAGCTATTTTTGAGCAAACTGCTCCAGCTGTCTCAGGTTTGAACAGTGCCTTCTGCATACTGCATGTTTCAGCTCTTTTTATAGATGTCTGATAGGATTCAGATCAGGGCTCATAAAAAGCCACTTCAGAAGAAAGAGAAAGGAGAAGATCTGAAGGTAGCAGAGCTTGGGGTGGAAAATTATTATTGTTGTTGGGTTGGTAACCTCCAAATAACAATCTCCCTCAAAGATTATAAACAAAAGTTATGTCAAATCAAGTTATAGAATTAAGTGCTCACCATCTAAAGAGTTCTCATGTATTGCGAACGATCATTTACAACTACTGTGTGTGTGTTATAACCCAAACAGAGCACTGCTGCTATTTAAAAAACACGGAGTACAATGTAATAATTGTATACAGTACTCATGAGTATAAGCAAGTGCTCTTACTCCAGTCTCCAGAGACTTATTCCACTCAGTTGCGTAATGCATAAATCCTACAATTGTGGCCAGCAAGAAGGAATCTCATCCGAGGAAGCGAGGGTGGCAATATTTTCGCAGGGTAAGCATGGTGCATGTGATAGTTTAGTGTTAAGGATTAAATTAGCATTAGGGAGTAGATTTATAGTTAAAGTGAGAAGTACAGCATCTGACATTGCCTCCATCTAAGAAATGCGTGATGTCCTGCTGTATCTGGCATTAGTTCTTTTTGTCACTTACTTTAAACAAGTATGCCATAAATAAGTGTCACAAAAATGTCTGAATTCCTTAACTCTATACTTGTTCCAGGTCAGTGGCTCAGAAGCCTTTGAAGCCAATATATCAGTATGAAAGTCACGTAACTAGAATTTTCAGAAGGAATGGTAAGCAAAGGCACTCTCTGTGATTCTTGCATGAAAAGTTTAACTTAGCAAGTAATAGTTGCACTCAAAAGCACTCAAAAACTACAAATATTAAACACTCCAGGTTATCTGTAATTACTATGCTGCCACAACTGCTGTCATTTTCTGTTATTTCTATCACACTACTATATATTGCATTGTATATCATTATGTTGTGGTGTGTTCTTGACAACTAGTGGTAGATTAGCATTAATACAGCTTAATCTCTGTATGATTTTTCCCCTGCTGTTTTGTGTAATTGGTATGGTCTTCTAGTAGACACTCCAAGCCTCTCTTCTCCATTTTCTTTTTGTACACACCGAGGTACACCCTCGGTTGCTGTACAAGGCTTCAGATAAAAATGTCTTTCCACCTCTAAGAATGACAAGGAATCACATCCTTTGTATTGTCAAGCCTGAATAAGCTACACTATATTCTTCTCTGAGTCTTCTTGGTGAGTTTCACACTGCCTCTGGATCAGCTCAGTAGGTTGTCATACTATCCGTACAAACTAGTCTCAGGAAGGTCTGTGAAAATTCAAAATACATAAATGGGTCGTTGAGATAGAACAGTTAACAATACAAATCCATGGCTACTATTGTGGGATCCCTCAGCATTTCAGAAGTATGACACAATTTTCATCATAGGGCTATTGGACGTAGTATATACTAACTGCAAATCGAGTACAAACCCCACAAATTGTGGCAGTTTTAGCAGCTTCCTCCACATAAATCTATAGATTGAGTTTTAGACAATAATGTTTTATCTTTTTTTCCTTTTGGCTGATCATCCTAAAAGTGTTCCTTATAAGCCTTTTTTTACTATCAGTGAAAAATAACATTAGACTTTCTGATTCTATTATGGGTAGCACCTGGTCAGTCTTTGATGAAGCCAGCATGCACTGGTCAAATGGATTTATGAATAACACATCAGAATACAGTTTAGCTTTTTAGCATTTGGTGTTTCATAAAGCTTTGCATTTACAAAAAAAATCTTCTATATTTTTAATAAGATTTAGTTTTAATTTAACAGTAGTGTGCAGTATTCATTTATGAATAGCTTGTGCAAAAGTGGAAGTGAAGGAGCAAAAGTGCTGCACAACAATAATGTTCCAGGCAGATAGACTGAAATGATGTTTGTCATTGAACATTGTTATTAGGAAGAGCTCTTGATCCTACTAACTGTATGACTATAGCACTGTCATTCATCTTATCATTTTTCCTAGAAATATTGCATCCCAAGGAAGAGAAAGAATGGGAGAATATGTTACTGTAATTTATCACCACATGTTGGAAATCACTTCTTGAAGACAATAACAGTACATAAAATATATTATATAAAAATGTGAAAATGTGTCAGTACCTGCTGAGGAAAAATATATATTTCCATTCTAATATGATACTATTTGAAAATAATATCCAAAGCACAAGCTCATCCTATACCACATGTAAATATATGTATATTAAATGTACACTTCATTCAACATTGGCTAATAAATTTAAAGATTCATGCAGGGAGCACTGCCTACCTGCTCAACACGCTTTAGTTATTATTATCAGATATTGCTGTAGTTAACAAACCCTCCCAAACCCTCTAGTTGGTGGTATGCTGATCTAAAAACCTCTGCTTATGATACAGGAGAGCTATTCCCAAACACGCCTGCTGCAAACTTCATGCTCCTTACGTACTGAAATCCTGACATTAAGGCTTTTTTTTGCAGCATGTCCTTTCCAAATTGATCCCTGAATGAGAGGACCTGGGTTCCTGTGTTGTAATAGGGAGAAGAGATAAAAAGGGATGTAAAAGGGATGGCAGCATCATTTTAATAGAAATTAATCCTTAGGGGGTAGCTTACCAAAAATGAAATTCTTATTGCAGGGTATGCCAAAAATTACACTTGTATTTTAGTTCAGGCTTCTGGGAATATCAGTCAACCAGTCACAGAAGAAGGAAATGGCTTTGACAGTTGGAGTACGGATTCACTCCATATGACCATATTGCATTGAAATGTACCGTACATATATGACTCTTTGCTTCTGGTTGCTGCCTACTGCCTTGCCTGCCTTTGCCTCAAAAGGTTTTTTTTTTTGCTTGGATGCTAGTGCAATCTGAAAGCTGGTTCTTTTATACTTTTATTTGGGAGGAAACAGCATTGGAAATGTATTCATGCCCACAATGTTATTATTGCACACTGCAGCTTAGTAAATGTGCACTTTTATCTCCTTAAAGAGTTACTAAACCTATTTTCTTAAAGTAGTGATCACATAGCCACACCTACATTTTATGTTATCTGTTTATTTATTTTTTTGGACTGTCTTTTCCTTCCTGCACTGGACTCTTTTTTTTTAATCTTTGCATACTATTTTATGTTTCTGTGGTGGCTCCTATCAGTAGCTCAGTGGCTGTCTCTCTATGGAGCCACCACAGCGGGTATACTCCCGTCCCCCCTTCCTTCCCAGGACTGCATAGCTGCATGCAGCCTCTCTATGCGTTGACACACACAGTTGGTACAAATAGGCTGGAGACAAAGGAAAGTTGTGATCCACCCATGGGGATCCATCATGGGGAGGTGGGCTGACTTTTCTTTATCTCTAGCCTCTCTTATTTGTTCAGCAATCTGTTATACAGCATTGCGCATGTGGATAAGTGATATGTGAGCAAGTGATTATGGAACTTGTAGCCCCACTGGCAGCCATGGAGGGTGTGCGCACTCACTGATTGAAAGTTAAGGGAGTACTGCACCTGGAAGAGTAAGGTGAATACATTTATTAAAAGGTAATTAATATTTTTTTCAAATAGAGGAATTCAAATTAAATTATAGAAGATATGATATTAGTGTACATGTAGAGCATGCTTAAATACAAGGGTTCAATAGTATTTTAAAATTTTCAGAATAATCCATAACAGATTGTGACGTGATAGAGGTAACCATGACCTTACATTTGCAGCTTTATTCTGTTTTTGTAAAATTCACTTTACATGTTATGTCAACAATAAAACAATGGTGGCTGTATCACACTTTAGTAAGGTCCTGATATAGTGTGAAGAATGGTGAAGAGCTGCAAAATAAAATATCTCCAGGCCTGGTTTAGTTTACAGCATTGACAACTCTTTTTAAACATCTAGTTATTGATGCACAGGATGTTTGATGTTCTCATCACCTCTTCTTCCACTAGTATATAAGACTCAGGATCACTTTACATTATTTCATCTCACCTCAATGTACCATATCAAGCCTTGTATGTTTTAGGAATTGTATAACTATAGTCAGACCTGGAATTCCATAACCTAAATAACACCCTCTGCTAAGATCACCTCTTACAATAAACATTTCCTTCATTTCTTAGTACTAACCTGGCCTACAATAGCATGTTAATAAGTAAATAGGCCTATAGGAGATGACTTTACCTATTGCGTGATTGGAAAAATGTGTTCCAGATATTACAAAAGGAAAAGTCACCTCCTTGACTATATAGACACATGCCTACTAGTCAATCCAACTCTGCCTATATTTGTTTCACAGCCTAGACTTTATGGGAGTTAAAATATGAATAAACAAAATGTTGTATTTACTTGAAAAAACACAATAATGCAAAAAAAAAACAGCCCTGCCTATATTGATTTTACAAACCAGAATTTCCATACTTATGTACAACAGGAGTAACTTTTG
>NW_017309302.1:36240-46105 GCF_000935625.1 Nanorana parkeri
TGTATATACTATATATATATATATATATATATGCAGAGTGGTAACTGGTGTTAAGGAAGAATTCAGGAAAGCTTGGCTGGACCTCACAGTAAAGCCAACAGCATGGCTTTACCTGCAACTGCACTTTTCTAACACATGTTGGCTTCCTCTAATACAGGCTCTTGATTTCAAATAAAAAGCCTTGGAATTTATAGTAATGGATACATTTCACATAAATACATTTTATTTGGGATACAATACTTACTCTTTTGTGACTCATATATGCATTTTGAAAAATGCACATTTTCATACTATATCATGTTATGCTCATGATAAACCCTCACAAATTCTAAAGATTTTTTTTTTTCTGCATCATGATCTCCCATGAGGCATCCTGTTTTTAGACAGAGCAGACCATATATTTATGTATCTATTCTAAGACAGGTGCAGACAATATTACATTTTGATTTCTCTTTTGCAATAAACGAAAAAATCATTTTAGGTCTTATGGGAAAGTGTTGATTGATCTGTACCTTTTACAGCATTAATTTGTGGTTATGAAATTTCTGTGCCCTGAGAATCCTGTTCGGCTTTTTTTTCCCCTTAGCAATGAAGGATGTAGACAGGTGGAAAAAGTAAATAAACCTAATTTGGAAACTCCGCTTTTAGCTGACGATGTGGCACATTTTCTGTTGAGAGTAAGGGCACAGGTATAGTTCAATGACAACATACAAGAAGAGTTACTTTGGACAAATGATGGAACATTTTTCAAAAGCATGTGTTCATTGAGAAATATTGCATCAGTGCAGTGATTTTTGTCTATATGCTCATAACTGAGGATAATAAAAAAAACAAAATGTGTGTCGGCTTCTGTAACTGTGATTTTATGTTCTCATTTTAGTTATTATGCAGAACTTACCATTGGTAGTTCAGTGCTGTCAGACATTTAAAATGTTAACTTTGTACAGAATTGCAGAGATGGCTTGCAGCTGAGAGCCATAAGTACATTCAGTGTATAGGAACCTTGCCAACTCTAACTTACAGTGTTCCTGGGTTTGCTAATAAGCGAGCCTGGAAATTTTTGTGCCTAAACACAAAAAAGGCATCAGAAAATTTGTTCATAGAGGTGGTAAAAGATGGGTTTAAAAAAAAAAGAGTTATTAATTAGGCTATACATAAACTGTATCTGTGTACTGTAGTTAGTATCTATCTATCCATCTATCTATCTATCTATCTATCTATCTATCTATCTATCTATCTATCTATCTATCTATCGTTATGGATCACTTTTGTGTGTCTCTACAGTGTGTTTTGTGCAGATGCCTCAGCCATAAATTATTATTATTATTATTATACAGGATTTATATAGCGCCAACAGTTTGCGCAGCGGTTTGCAATATAAGGAAGACATTACAATCACAATACAAATCAAGACAATATGGTAAGGAGGGCCCTGCCCGTGAGGCCTTACAATCTAAAAGGGAGGAGGAAGTCATACATGAGGAGGGAGCTGTGTGGGGATGAATTGTTTGAGAACGTGATGGTTGAGCAGTTAGGTTGAGGTAGGTCCAAGGACAGAGCCTTGGGTGACCCCTACAGAAAGAGGAAGAGGAGGGGATAAATAACATTGCTGCCAGAAGGGTTTTCACTTTTGAACATATACTCATTGAATATCATATAGTATGTATTTGTTCAAACACTACAGTTGTGACACGTGTATGCTACGTTCTTATGCATTTCATAACCATTTCACTGGGGACCTTCAACGGTTCCAAGAATGAGACCCCTGATGCAGAACCTGACCTGTCTGTGGCCATGAAAGGGGGCTTAGAAGGGGCTTCAGCTCTTCCACCAGCTTTTGTTCAAGAGGAACACTCCCAGGGGGTAAATAATAACTTGAATATAAATGCAATCTATATGTATGTAAAACAAGTATTGAAAAATATGAATACTGAAATAAGAGGACCCCAATGTGCAGATTTATAACGTAACTACACTAATGTCATGTAATTGTCAGAAATGATATCTGATCAGTGGGTATAAATCTTTTTTTCTAATTTTCTACAGTCTTATGTGGCTAGAGCCATTGAAACAGACACACCATCAACAACACCACCAGTGGATATAACTGGCAGAAGCAGGAGGCCCGATGGCCAAACTTACTTCAGCCTGTGGAGGAGCTTCAGCATCAGGGTCAAAGGAAAGTGACATTGTGCTTAATCCCTCTGATGTTGATGTCATATTTCTCAGGTACTTTTAGCCTATCCCAAGGGAAGTCCCTTCTCACAAAAGTTACCAGGTATGAAACAACATGCTGTCAGGCAGCCTGTGTAATTCAGGTAGCCTGTATTGCTGGCTGCAGACCTGACTGGTGAGGGTTAATCATCCTGTGTCTCACTGGCTGCAGCATAGGCCAGTCAGCTGCAGCTTAATTAATCTAACCACACACCTACAGCTCTGGGATAGGCCATGTTGCTGGTGGCACCCTATTTAAGCATCATCAGCCTGTTCCCCAGTGCTTGTGATAGTTCTTTCTATACAAGCCGTGCTCTGTCCCTGCAAATCCTGTTACTGCAAATTTTGTTTGTCTTCCGTTCTGACCTTGGTCTATCCCTGGATTATGCTTTGCCTTCTGCCAGCCTTGACCTCAGCTTGTGCCCGGTTCACCCTTTGCCAGCTGCCCACCCTGACCTTAGCCTGTGCCTGGATAACCCTTGCCAGCTGCCAGTCCTTGACCTCATCAACTCATCCCTGATTACTCTCTGGTAGAGTCTTTCTACTTTGGTCCGTATCTCGGTTCAGCACTTCTGGCCAGCCTGTGGCATCACCTGATCAGAACATATAGTTTAAGTCCTGGGGGCATGCTTGCCTTATGGGAACAGCGGCTGCTATAGGTGAAACAACTCATCACTATTTGCTCTGACAGTGTGCGTCTGTAGCTGGACCTGATACATGTGAATGTATGCCCCATACCTGCTTAGGAGGGACATTACATCCCTAGGTCTCCACATTGGCACATGGGTTATGGCACACCCAGCAGCTCATGTTCCAACCAGGGATCTGAGTATTATGGTCATCCTCCAACATGCATGCCCCCGCTCTCCAAAGCTTTTAGTTTATCATATTTTACAGACATTAGCAGTTGGAGATATCATAATTAGATATGCAGTATATGTGTGTGTGTTTATGTATGATTCTATTGGCCGGCGGTTCTGCTGCCGTCAAAAAAAAAAAAAGAAGCCTAACTCTCCTGGGCGCTTCGGGAGTCTCCCGCTCCCAGCCGCCAAGGAGAGAAACACTGCTTTTTCTTTTTTTTTCTTATTCTGACACGGAGCCGTGTCAGAATAGAAAAAAATTTATAAAATGTTGGCCATAGGAATGCATTGCTAGATTCCTATTTGCTATGTGCTAGATTCCTATTTGCTATTTCTATTTTTCTATTCTGACACGGCTCCGTGTCTCCGTGTTTAAAAAGTTAAAAAAAGTAAATAGAAAACGATTGTGCGGAGCTAGCAGTGACAGCTAGCTCCGCCCAATAGTTTTCTATTGTCCGGCGGCTCTGCTGCCGTCAAAAAAAACGAAAAAAAAAACTTTCCCGGCTGCTCTGGGAGCCTCCCGCTCCCGGCCGCCAAGGAGAGAAACACTGCTGTTTCTTTTTTTTTTATTCTGACACGGAGCCGTGTCAGAATAGAAAAAAAATTAATATTTTTTGCCCATTGGAGTGCATTGCTATATTCCTTTTGGCTATTTCAATTTGCAATAGCCAATAGTAAACTAGCATTGTACCCGCCCTCTGCTGATGGACCTGATGGAGAACTGCAGCAGAGGGTGGGTACAATGCTAGGTAACCAGGGACGCTGATCTCTCTGCAAGTGGCCGGAGCCAGCCGTAAGATCACGGCTCCGCCCAGCCGTCAGAAGCAGGCTGTCGGCCGGCCAATGGCCGGCCACTTGGCCAGCTTTGGCTTTCAGCACCCCTTCGGTTCCACGGGGCGAAGCTAGCCGAAGGATCGGCCGAAGCTATGGCTAGATCCTTAGGCAGCTTCGTGAATAGACCCCTTAGCATCATATGTGGGCATCATCTAGGACAGTCCGCATGCAAATGTAGCTGTGAAAGTTCCAGTCAGTCTGGAGCAGTGGATATTCATTATCCACTGCTCCAGACTGACTGCAACTTTCATGGCATTTTAATATTTGTAGTGTACTGCTTGAAGAATCAGGGAAATCATAACATTAGCACTTTAAACTAAACTTTAGCAGCTTTAAGAGAGTACAATTATAAAGAGTAGTTTCCTACTCTTGCATGCTTATTGAGAGCTCAAGAGACCATGGTAGGGGAACGTTTTCATTACAAATGAAACAAATATTAATGGAAACCTGTCCTGGATTAAAACATTTGTAAGTTAACAACGTTGCTGAAGTACTGGCACATTGTGGAGCTTGCATGTAACTGTGTTAAGGTGCCCATACACCTTACAACCATCACAAGACTTTTGTCTTGCGATGGTCGTAAGCTAATTAAAAGCTTATACGATCTGCCCATCTTGGACAGGCAGATCGTACTTGCGATCATCGAAAGCCTGCCCCACTGAGGGGCGGGCTTCCGATGACCGCAATGCTGAACGGGCGGTGTGCGCGTGCGCACACCGGCCCGTTCCGCAGTTGTCGAGCGAGCAGGCTAGAAACCCGCTGACAATTGTACTATTCTCGGCGGGGTTTCTAGCATGCTGGTTCGACAAAAGACATGCGACTGTACAGTAAAAACGCCTTCCATACACCTTGCGATTATCGTACGATCGCGGGCATGGGCACCTTTAGTGTTCAAATCAATCTTTTTGTCACTGATAAACCTACCTGGATCTTAGGTCCATGGTGTACATACATGCTTACCAATTGTCCTGGATGTGCCCGGGCAGTTTTTAGTAAGCTGTCCCTCAAAGTCTGTGCCCCGGGATCACAGTGTGAAGCTTGCTAAGTCTGTCACTGCCTCTGCCAGCAGTCCTGCCCTGTTTTGTTGTGCTCACGGCTCATTTGCATATATGCAAATTATGCGGCAGGTAATTCATGTGCCTATTCCAAGGCAATTCTTTCTTCTGCAAATCAAGTGATTTTTGTTTTTGTTTTATTGTAGAGGGAGAGTACCACCATAGGAGGCACAGCTGGATCCTGTTCTGGTGCTGGAGCAGCTCTGAAAAAAGAGGATGCATTGAAGTAGCTGATGAGAAGAAAGAGCTGAGATGCTGCACCCACACAGACAGCACATAGTGTGGGGTTCTCTGTGGGGGGAGACAGAGAGGCTAGCCATTTTAGAATGGAAGTGGGGGGATCTGTTACTACACTTTCCTACAATAGATTTTGAGGCACATTTTCTCTCACTGACCAGCAGTAAGGGGCACAACATTACTGACCACTTCACTCTGTACAAAGTGCTGTATAGTACATAGTCCTGACACCAGCACTGCATTCACTGTGTTGTACAATATACTCCTGATCCCTGAACTGCATTCACTATATTGTATACTAAAAACCTGGCCCCTGCACTGTGTACTCTATGTTGTGCATTACACTCCTGACCCCTGCACTACATTCACTATGTTGAACATTATACTCCTAGACACTGCACTGCATTCAAAATGTTGTACATTGTATATGATATGTTGTTTTGGTACTCTCCTTATCCCTGCCAGGACTTTCAGAACTTCTACTCCTAGAATCTCTTCCAGGACTTTCAGAATCTGTGCCAAGACATACAATGGGTTTCACAGAATTCCTGCCAGGAATTCCACTGGTACTCACAGAATCCCTGCCAGGAATTGCATTGGTGCTTGCAGAATCCCTGCCAGAAGTTCCAGTGTTCCCTGAAACAATGCTGGAAGTTTTACCAAAATGGTATTTCAACTCTAGACTTTTAAGTGGCTAATGCTCAGTGCTATATTGCATACTTGCCATTTGACTGTTTGCTGCCAACCTGGACTGATCTGACTACTCTCTTGCCTGCCGCCTTGCTTGACCCATGCCTGGACCCGACAACTCTCTCGCCTGTCGCTTACCTCCCCTCCAGGTTGGACCTGACTACTCTTTTGCTTCTCCCTGCCTTGACCCCAGCATGAACTTGACTACCTTTTCATCTACTGTCCTGAGGACATGGTAGCAATGCTGTTCCAGCCACCAGCTTGGTAGTGTGATCTCAAGGGCTGAGACCTGGTGCCAGTTTGCAGCAAAGAAAACTGACACAAGCAAGCACCACGCAAACACTGTTCTTGCATTACTAATGTCTTAGGCTAAGTCTGGCTTACTGTAATTGAATGTAAACTGAACTATAGAGTGTATTTCCACTTTCATAGCATAAGCTATAAAAAAAATGCTTCTTGCAGTTTACATTGCTTTTACTTGGGTTAGGGTCTTAAGGGTTAAAATGTCTTTGAAATGTTAGGAGGGGCTGTGAGGGGTGAGGTGTCTGAGGTGGCGTGTCCATTGTCAGATAAACACAAGCCTCAAATTTTAGTCTCAAGTCTTTCCATCAGGACAGACCACTGTGAAAAGGCTAAGAAAAGCCTAAGATCAGCCATCTTGCCTGCTGTAACAAAACATCTAAAAGGAAAGAAAGTTATTTTTCAGAATGCAGTGTGAACAGGAACAAAAAACGAACATATAGAGGGGTTTTCTCCAATTTGACTGCAAACGTGGAAATACACTTTAAGTTATTAACTGCAGTACATGTTATTATTTTAAAGTTCTGCACTTTTACTGACGTTTAAAGAAAATATGAAACTCTGACAGGCCTCACCATTGTGCGAAAGAGTCCCTAAAGTGTGTCAGCAGGTATCATCATAGAAGGCAGGTACTCCTCTAGCATGGTTTGTCCATTGTTAGCAATTTCGACCCCCTCTCTCCCTCCAATACTGGACCTGATGTGGGGAGACTAAAATATGGACATTCGAGACTTTGTTATTTATAGCAGTGCTCCCCAACCTCTTTATCGCCGCGGACCGGTCAACGTTTAATGATTTTACCATGGCCCGCTGAGGGGGGGGGCGGGGCATACATCTGTAGCGGTGCATGTGGCAGATAGGCGGCGGAGGGAGGGAACCATTGCACCTGCTGCCGGGGGCTTCATTTAGTGGGGGGGGGGGGGACGCCCGCGGGCCCTCGGCTGGGGGTATTCAGCATTGCTGTATAATGGAGTGTGGAATAGTGGAATAACCCTCCTACAAATGTATGAGTTATTTTCATGGATTTACTTGTTTTTATTAATAAAATAAGAAAAGACTGGAATAAGCAACACGGGAAAACTGAAATTTCTCTGCAGTTCAGGTCTGCTCATTTGTTTGGTATTCTTCTTTTTCAGAATCAGATGCACCTCATTCTGCTTGCTTGGCTGCACTGGATTGTTTCTTTTAGTTAATGTCAGGGTCAGTTAGGTCTATATGAGTTTTGACTCATTTATCTTTATATTGATTTATTTGGTTATTTATTGGCTCAGACATTTATTGATTCCTGTGGTTGTGTTGATTGATTCATGAATTATTTATTATTTTTATTTCATTCATTTAAGTTTTATTTGTACATGATATCTTGTCTGTTACATTCTCTAAGGCATAGCACTCCTCTGTTCATTGTTATTTTCTTGTCACTATTTGCCCTTAGTGAATTCCTCTTTGTACACATCAGAACTAATGTGGCAAATGGTGATCCATGGTTCTGCAATTTGTTCCATATTCTAAACAAATTTACTTATGGTATCATAATCTCAGCATCCACTCTGAGTCAGTTTAGAGCTTGGCAAATGGCAAATTCCTGCAGCAGGCAATATGCAACACTGAAAGCCCATTTTAAACGTTAAAAAAAAAATATATTTTTTAACAAAAAGAGCCCGGAATGCATCATAAACGCGCCAAAAACGCGTCTAAAAGACTAGCATGCGCGTGCAGAAACCTGACCGGATCTGCTCTGCATTTGGTGTGAACAAGGCCTAACAATTCTCTCTCCTCTGCTCTGCTCTTATCTTCTCCCCTCTTCTTTCCTCTGCTCCCCACTCCTCTGCCCTCCTCTGCCCTCCTCTCCCACTTGTAAAACTACTGTTGTTTACATATTTCAGGCTGAAATTTCTACACACTAGTGAATGTGTCAGAACACTGATTCTTTGCTGTGACTCATTCCTTAGCAGACAGCTTCATCTAAAATTTCAGTAAGGCAAAGTGTGCCACAAGGCAGGCAGCTACTGCTACATGGTTTCTTAAAATTGTACAAATGATGCTGGAAATATTTGTCATATATAATTTTTTGTAAAATAAAGGTTCTATACAGTAGTAAAATGATTGCAATGAATAAGTTCAAAAACATTTTTCATTAACAAATAATATTAGTGTCCAAAAGCCCTAAAAGCTTTCCTTTAAAAGTGTGTACAGTCCTGGACATTCTGCAAGATAATCAAGACCTTTTTTGTCAAAATATTTTGCTGCTTTAGTTTCACATGTACAAAACAAACTACACTTTTTTTGTGTAAAATAGGGGTCTGTGTTGCGTAAATACATTGCTATTTTAGATCCAGGAGAAGATTATCTATATCAGTGTACTAAAAGCTGCGCAATGTATGAAAAAAGAGGTTAGTTTTGACAGAATACATCACTGTCTACAAAATGCTGTACTTGTTCAGTAAGAATAGAGGTTTGTTTTGACAAATCATGATGCTGTTTTAGACTAATGTTTGGAATATGTTACTATTCTAATTTATAGTGTCCATGTTTGATGCTTATTATACTTTGGAGACTAATGTTTGGAATATGTTAAACAGTTTTTTAGGATTGAAGTCCTCTTGAGGAAGCCGCCACTTCATGTTGAGGCACCTAAAAGCAAGTATCACCTTGCAACAGATCTACAACCAACTACCAGATTACTGCCATACAATCTGTATTGTAGGATATATGGACACTGCGTCAATTGTATATGATATATATATATATATATATTGTACACCGGGACTGGGTCCTGGAAGGACGCTATATTTCCCCTCTGTTTGGGCTGTGGTCCCTTTAAGGGACGAGACGGGGTTAACTCACCTGCTGGAGGAAGTGTGTTTTTAAAAGACAGGAAGTGGTACCTAGCAGGTGAGAAGTAGTGTGGAGGAGGTTGGAGAGTGGGGATTTGTGTACTGCTGTGTGCTTGAATGTCAGTATCCTTGCTTGAAACCTATAGACTGGGAAAGTTACCCTGAAGGTCTGAGACTGTTTAACTGCGATTGCAACTCTGAGACCTTCAAGTCGGTGAGACTGGTCTTTTGTGTTATACTGAAGAGTCGCTGTTTGAGTTTGCCAGCTGGTCAGTGAAGAGATGAAATGTTATGTTATGTTATGTTATTATGTTAAACTAAAACAGCATCATAGATTACAATTATCAGTGCATAGTAGGAGTGAGAGTGTTGTTTCACACCCCAATAAATAGTATACATATATATGATAATTTAAAATATGTTGTTGCTTAGTCCTAGAAGCTACCAATTTATTTCCAAATTCAGTAACATACAAACTGCTTTCCTGAGAAACAATAGACATGTGTTTGACAAAATACATAGAGAGGAATTTATAAATATATTTATTGAATTTTAAATACAGATATCCATTAAACACTTAATACAATATCAATCACAAATAAGGTAATAAAACAAAACAAGGTCACCAGAATCTGGAACCATCATCCTAGTAAGACCCTCTATGTACATTTAGTCTTATATAAAAATTACATATCTACATATTGCATTTCTTGATTTACCGATCATCTATTTCCCCTTATGTCTATTTTGTTAGCTTAAGCCTCATTTGATAACAGGCCCTTCTACTTCAATCCCACCTAATAAATAAATAAATAAATATTTATGTTTACTATTGTTC
>NW_017309302.1:46359-49232 GCF_000935625.1 Nanorana parkeri
CTAGTGTTCTATTGAGGGGGTTATTCCCACTTAGAAAATATCCCCAATAAATATCCCTAATATTAGTGTTAAAAATTGTGTAATCCTTATGAACTAATACATGAATCCTATTTTGAGGGTAAAATCTATTTGTGAACATTGTGCTTAATAAATTAAATAAATAAATAAAAATATCACCAATAAATAACCCTAATATTTGTGTTAAAAAATAGTGTGATCCTTGTGAAATAATAGCAAAGCCCTACTTTCAGGGTATAGTCTATTAGTGGGCTTTGTGCTACAAGGGAAAAAATGTGGGGAAGAGGGACAATGTGCATTCAATTTCAAGTGAAAAACAACTAAAACGAATATACTAAATAGTGAATAATAACCCCTTGTTTTCAAAAATTGTGCCATATTTAATAATTATCCCTAGTGCATGCGTTGAGAAAAAAGAAAATATATTAAATTAGTGGGGGTTTATAATACAGGTGAAACTCGAATAATTAGAATATCGTGCAAAGTTCATTTATTTCACTAAAAAGTGAATGAATAAAGTAAAATTAGAAAAGGAGGGGAAAAGGAAGGGGAATATAGATACATCTATACATTTGTCCAATATATACATTTGTCCAAGCATACTTAGGCAACTCGGTCTTGATGGAAAACTTTATGAACTTCATGAAATAATTAAACCCTATTGCCGATATATGATGTTCCAAAACAATAAAAAAAAGAAGAACACAGCAAAAAAAAGGAGGGGGAGATGCTCATAGCCAGGCATATATACACAGCTCAAAATCCATATAATACCTACGGATGAAAAAATAGATGTTATGAAAGCAAACCCCAACTCTCTAAAGAGTTGTCCCTCAGTGTCAGATTACATCCCCTAATTACCTGTTCCTTCACCCATTGTCACAGAAAACAATTTGTCTGAATGTTTATAAGAGATTCAGCCCTGCCAGATCCCTCTAAATTTATTTATACCATTGGTATCTTCCGCCACAAGCTTTTCCATATGCATTATGGAATATCAGCATCATCAGCCCATAGTGACAAAGAAGGCGTCCTGGAGGTTTTCCAACATCTAGATATACAGACTCGGGCAGCTGACAACCAGAACCTAAGAATGTCCTTCTTTATATTCTTGATGGACCCGAGCATGAGCGAAAGAATAGCAATAAGTGGGTTGGACTCTATCTTTACAGACTGCATTAAGCATAGAGGGGAATTTATCAAGACTGGAGCAGGCAAAGTCTGGAGCAGCTGTGCATGGCTATCAGCTTCTATCTTTCATTTCAAACCTTAAAGGAGAACTATGGGGTCAGTGTTTTTCCCCATAGTTCTCCTTAGGGTAACGGGAGGACACAAACTAGCATCCTCCCGTTACCCTAAGCTCAGTATACCGCGAGCTACAGCTCACGGTATACTGAGACGCCGAAACTGGAGAGAGAAGCTGATTTTGAAAATTAAAGGTGGATGTTGATTGGTTGCCAAGCACAGCTGCTCCAGATTCTGTTTGCTCCAGTTTTGATAAATCCCCATCATTGAGTACGTGCTATCCATCTAGGGCAGCGGACTCAATGTACCGGTCCGTGGACCAATCGCAGCCCACAAGGCGGTACTATGTGGTCCGCAGCCAGCTGACAAGTCAGGTATGCGGTCACGGACTGTGTACCTGATTTGCAGGAGCAGCTACAAGATTGGATGCAGACCACATAGCTGTTTCTCTGTGCCGGTACTCAGATCCTTTCGGCCAGCCCTCTGAAATCCTTCAGTGAAGGCTGGGCAGAAGATGGAATAGTAAAGTCTGCAGCAGACTTTACTAATCACCACTGGATCACCAGGGATCATGTCTCTTCCCTCCTCCCTGCAAAAAGGTAAGCAGGAGAAGGGGTTCTGTATTTTATTTTATATGTAGGTGTGTGGGGAGGGGATTGCATTATTTTATATGTGGGGGGTATTTTTTATGTGTATAGGGGGGAAGTGTATTATTTTATATGTGGGGGGTGTATTTTTTAATGTATATGGGGGAAGCGTATTATTTTATACATGGGGGTGTATTTTTTTTATGTGTATGGGGGGAAGTTAGGGTTCGCCGAACACACAAACTATAAGGGCGTTCGACGGTCTGTTCGACCACTAAATGCCATTTAAGGCACAGGTCAGGTGCAAGGCTTTGCCCAATCAGGGCTCAGTACTCGGTAAGAGCCATGATTGGGCAAAGTTATGATGAAGTGCCCAATCATGGCTCACCTGTCAGATGGCATCAAACTACACAATTGGACGGAGCTAGCTGTCACCGCTAGCTCCGCCCAATTGTCCTCCCAGACCCTTGTCCTCCCAGTGTTGAGGGCATGTAGCCTGGTATGGGAGGGAGGGGGGCGCTCGCCCCCCCTTTTCCGGCCCTGCCGGGCCTATGCTCAGATCAAGGGTCTGGTATGGAATTTTAGGGGAACCCCATGTTTCCCCCCCACCTACCCAACCTAAAGGGTCTGGTGTTGTTTGGGAGGGGAACTGCATGCTTTAAGAATAAAAAAAGTCATGTTTTTTCTTTAGAAATGTCAATTTTGCTGCAGCAGGTTCTATACATCGTATAGATTAAACTTTTTATTTTTTGTCATTGATTCCTGTCCCCTAGTGCAGTACCTGGACCCCCATGTCTTTTTTTATGGCCAATAGCTTGCATATAAGCCCTCTTAAAGGGGACAATCATTTTTGAAAGTTCTACACCCATTGACTTGCATTGAGTTCGAGTTCGAATTTGAACCTTTTGTGTGTTCTAAAGTTTGAATTCGAACTGAACTCGGGCCTGTTCGGCCCATCAATAGGGGAAGCATATTATTTTATATGTGCAGATGTGTGTTTTTTGTATGTGTAGGGGGGGGGGG
>NW_017309302.1:49289-55809 GCF_000935625.1 Nanorana parkeri
ATGTGTTTTTTTTTTTGGTGTGGGGGGGGGGGGGGTATGTATTGTTTTGTATGTGCTGTGGTAGTAATTTTTTTCATGTGTATGGGGGGGGATGTATTATTTTATATGTGGGAACTTGCATTTTCATGCAGCATGGTATGTGATATGATTACATTTGGTTAGGAATCGATCATGCTCCTGGACACATCGATTGTGCATCCTGGGGCAGTGTTTTCTAATCACATGTATCATATCACATACCATTACATGCAGTGTGCAGGCATTTACATGCAGCTGCTGTCACCCGATCATTAACTTGAATAGGTGACAGTTGCTGCTTGTAAATGCCATATTAGGTATTCCTGCTGCAGGAAAACGCATGTTCCTGATGCAGAAATCCCTAAATGCACCTAAACTTACAGATATGAATAGTGCCTTATTGTGTGTGTATTGGTGTCCGTAGTACCATACCGGATATAGTTACATTTTATTTTCAAGTATGAAATTTGGCAAGCGGCCCCCGTGGGAGAAATTTTTTTTTGCATGGCCCCCAAGTGAATAGCGTTTGAGACCCCTGATTTAGGGTATCCAAAGCATACTCGTATTGTTATCTCATCTCACAATCCACTGGAGCTAGCTATTAATATCCCTGTATTCTCAAATACTGACACACAGATTCTCCTATAGGAGAGTTATTGCTACAAGTGTCCAATGGGCTTCCTTGCACGCATCAATTTGTATCTAGCTCATGGGCATTATGTAAGACATCTCTACACCACTCTTTCCAGACTCAGCAACATTGTAGCAAGTTCATAGCTGATTCACGAAGAACAAATGTACATGTAATTTCACGTGTAATTACAACTTAAGAACTTATAGAAGAAAAAAATTGCTTTCATAAGTATCATGTTTGTTAGATAAGAGTGTATTTCAATTTATAAAAGCTGATTGTTGCGACGCAGGCTACCATCAAAAAATAGGGACACTTGGCTTGAATGGCATACATATGTACTTGCATAAAATAGGATTGTTGTATGTTGATAAGATAAAGCCAGTCAGTCATCTACATAGTCAACACATTACTTTTTTTAATATATCTACATTGTATCTATTGTATACAAATATTTTTTGTTTTGGAGATCTATGCACCATCAATGCTCCTGCTGCACTGGATTCTCTACCACCAGCCAAAATATTCCAAACCAAAGCATTCATGTCTTCCATAGAATAGTCTGATTGTGAGAAATGATGTCCCACAGGTGTGCAACAATTGTCTTGTGTTCTTTTGCGGATATGGCTACATTCACCTCATGCATGGTCCAAACCCCACAAATCACTGCCAATAGACTTTTTTCATCAACAGTGATCTGTGTGTATGGTTGCCTAACAGACCATTCAGTTGACAAATTGCAAGTTGTGGCAGTCTACCCCATAAGTCGTGCGTCTGTTGAGTGTGGTGTGGGTAGTGTTAAAAGTAAACATGCAAAGCTCACAAGATAGCAAAGGGAATCTTGGGAGTGTGTGAGAATCGCTTAGCAGCTAGATTCTATTGCAAGATTTGCATCTGCAGTTGCATGTCCAGACAGCTATATTTTGCCTGGCAGTACTGCAGGTTGTGATAACTTTAGTGTCAGTGTGTACATATTGTTTTTGGTTGCTACTTGTGTCTGGATTGGGAACTTTTTTGTGATAAGTTGCCAGTATACTGGTCAATTTCCAAGGCCATAAAAAGGATGGCGATACCCTGTGTATCCATCAGCCCACTTTTTTTCCCTGCATCCTCTGTACCAGTTTACTGGTCATGACACTGAATGTATCTCACCTGATGAGGTGCCTTTAATGATGCAGATTGAGAATATAAGCCCTCATTCACACGAGAAACGGCCGGCCTGTACAGATCCATGCTGCATGCACCGCTGTATCAGGCCGCTCCTGGGAAGGACAGGCGCTGCATGTGACTACACGCAGCAGCCTGCCCTTCTCTAAGGGAGTATGTGGCCGTACGCCGCCCTACGCTCACCTGAACTGCCCATCCGTACGGGTGCGGGTGTCCTTGCTTGGACGCAGACAGGAAAAAAAAAAACAAGTTTGTTTGTTTTATTTTTGGTTTTGGGTTCATTGAGTCTCCCTGGGCATTAAAAAAAATGACAAATGTTATAAGAATTAAAAAAACTAAAAAGTTTGACTGTTTGTTCTTTGTTTATTTTTGTGTTCAATGTAGCTCTCTGGGATATTTAAAGAAATTACAAAAAATATTAAAAACCATAAAAAAAACACACAAAAAATTGTTGGTCATTTGTATAGCTTTTTTTTTTACTTGAGACTTTTTCAAGCTGGCAAGCATTTCAGCCTGCTAAAGCTCATTGGACTTCCAGAGACTTGGCAATTCTCTTTACATATTAATGAAATGTGGCAGAAAGTCAGGCGAGGTAAATATATCGGCCAAATAAGTTTCAGCAAGGGAGTAAAAAGAAACACAGATAGGTAATGCATTATATGCGCAACATTTTTTACAAAATACATTACAAACATATATTAGCTTTCAATTCATGGGGGGTGTAGTGCTTGTCTAAACATGATTACACTAATAGCCAATTGGCAACAGTTCAGTGACTGTAGACATTTGCTTATGTTGCATTAACATAATAAATATAACATTTAAACACATATATGGACACAAGCAGTGAAGCATATGGAAAAATACGACCATGATTCCACTTAGCTTTAGAAGAAAGCAGTAGACAGCAGAGCAGTTTCAAGCAGCTGGATCAATCTGATTTAGTCCAAATGTTTGTTAATATGAAAGTCTGTTTACACACATGTCTCGTGTCCATACCCTGTTCCCTTTGACACCTGCTGGGGACACACAGAGGAGAAGGAGGATGGCAGCACACTCTGAGGGAGAGCCTCGTGTCTCCGAAAAAGGCAGTGGCCTTTACCCGATGAAAAAGAGGGCCAGTGTCATGGGTCTGCAAGAAATGGTGCGCATCCTGGAGAAGGAAGACTATGACTGCAGACTTTGGTACTATGCCAAGCCAAATTTGCAAAAAGACAAAATTCTGGGGAAGGTCACGGAACAGAATTATTTTACTACAGAACAAGTTTCATCTGCAGAGATCAAAAAATCATCTGAGAAAGCGTTGGTCTGATTTGAAGATTCAAGAAGTAGATCAGCTAGTCTGGATTAAACATATTATTAAAAAAGTAATTGACTTGCATTTTCAGCCAAATAAACATGCACAAGAATGTGTTTATTGATCTAGCCCTTTTATAATGCCATGTGTCTAGGGTTTTACAGTCAGTAATCATGCATACCTCTTATTTTTTGTAATTTTCAGTATTCCAGTAGCTTTTAATATTCTCTGTATGCAATCCAATGTTTTCAATAAGACACTTTCTATTGTAGGGGTGTCACAGGGGGGGGGGGGGGGCACCTGCAGGTAAACCAGTAGATCTGAGCCTCTGTTGAGTGGGAGTATGGGACATTACTGTTGTTCTTCTGACAGTGCCTCCCCCCTACTGGGCCTTGTGAAAACAATTGGGACCCCCAATTGAGAAGTGTCCCCAGCCAGTACTCACATCAGTTGCTGCTCTTGAGGTGAAGGCAAGTAGAATCTTCAGGTAACGTTCAATAATTTATTGATGTAACAGGAGAACTGGAGGTCAGAACAGGTTGGAATACCCAAATCGAGGTAGTAGGGATAATCTCTTGCACCTGACAGTACCTGCATGGATCTCATACTTCATCTATTCTCTCAGCAGTGAAAGACAAACCAGAAGCGCTACAACCTTTTAAGTAGTTTTAGTATAGAATGTAATGTTCGTGAACTGAGGTGACTCACAGTTTGCTGTTGAAGAGTAGTGGTGACGGCAGATGAAGAGGAACTGCTTGGAGACCGGGGGAGAGAGGCTGGATGGGAACCACCAACAATTGGGAACGGTGTCAGGCTGCCACAGCTCACCGCGTGTTGGGCACTGGTCTAGGCCTCTCTTTCACCCATGTAGTTAGCTCCACCGACTTGGTGTTTCTCCACCTAGAACTCACAACAATGGATAATAATATTATCACCAGAAATCACATAAAACCCTCCGGGGGTAACTCATACCTCCACTATCACAGTTGTCACCACCCAAGGTGGAAAGATAATATCCCCAAAAGCCAGTTATGCAGGCTTAAAATGAACTGCACCACGAGTTCAGATTACACCACCGCCAGTCTCCTACTCACCAAAAATTTTTTCGAGAAAGCATATCCTGCACATTCGATCGAGGGTGCATATTCGATGTATCTTGAGCCTGATGAACCCAAAATCATGAACAAAGATCGACTCTCAAGTGTCAATAGTGATATAAACACAGCTAGGTTTATCACTACATTTAACAACAGGCACAAAGCTATTCAGAGGGTTATCTATAACAACTGGAACATCCTCTTGAGAGACCCGAGACTAGGCCCCCTGTTACCTCCCAAACCATCGATTAACTTCAGGAAGAATAAAAACATTGAGAATTTAGTAGCACCAAGTAAAATATCTAAACATCCAAAAACAACCCAAAATAATTTTCTATTTGACAACAGACCTGGAACTTTTCGCTGTAAGAAACCCAAGTGTCTCAAATGCCAATTCATTCACCATGGACAAACGGAGTTTAGAGATCATCTCCCCAATACCTATAAGATCAATCAATTTATTACCTGCGCTCATGACCATGTGGTTTATGGATTAACATGTCCATGCGGCATCCTTTATGTCGGACGCACTATGCGCCCCCTACGTAAGAGAATTGGAGAGCATAGACGTTTAATTCGGCTAGGTGCCAACCTGGGAACTATAGGCCGGTCAGTCTAACATCGGTAGTTTGAAGGTAAATAATGGACTCCTGAGTCCAAATAACCCAAATAACCTATTTCCTTTGCTCCAATTTTTATTCTCCCCCTCAAATTGATGCCTTTTTTATTAGCCTCGCTGATGAGGGGTTTTCTTAAGCTTACACATCTGTTTAGTTCCAATCCCTTGAGTTCTCTTCACATTGTGCATGTGGAAATGCTTTTACTTCCACTATGAAACATAGGGGTCTATTCACAAAGCTGCCGAAGGATCTGGCCGTAGCTTCGGCCGATCCTTCGGCCGATCCTTCGGCTGGCTTCGGCCCCAGGACCCCTTCGGTTCAGGAGAACCGAGGGGGTGCTGTACGGGCTATTCACAATAACCAGTACAGCAGCCGAAGGCAGCTGAACCGAAGGCATATGCTTTGGCTCGACTGAGCCGAAGTGACAGCCGAAGTTCTACTATTGATTTTTTACAATTTGATTTCACAAAATGTTTACGTAATCTCTTAACCCAATCTTAAAGATTTTTTTCTGACCACATTTCTTCCTCAAAGATGATGGGTCACTACTATTCTTCCAGGTTTTAGAATGCGTTGGGTAGTTCTTAACACAAATTTTGTATTTCAGCAATCTCCTTAGTTGTTTTTTTTCTTTGATGCAGTCCAGTAATTTGACCCTTCTGCAACAGTTATATTGTTTCCACGAACGCAGGATGTCTTCTGACATGGTTGTTTAAGAAATGAAAAGCTACTCATTGGGGTTGATTCACTAAGCCTATCAACACGCCCTGAACACGCCATGCATATACGTTTGGCGCGGAAGCGTGTGCAGAAGCGTGATTCCATGTTGGTAATGCAGATGCTTGATGAATACTACCAACGCGTGTGCATGGCGTGTTAAATTTCCAAGGATTCAATGGGGATGTGCAACAACCATGAGCATACTTCCCTGAGGGAAGCACAGTGGCTCAGGGGTGAGAGCTACTGCCCCACAACACCCATGTCCCCGGTTCAAATCCTGCCTCAAGTAAGTTGTATATATCCACTTACAGTAATGCACATATCCACCCAAAAATCAGAACTGCTGAATCTACACACACAAAAACATACTAGTACATATATGCCTACACTACAAATCGAAATGTGTACATTACTTATATGCTGCTGTGACTGGGTTCAGAATGGTACATATTCACATGCATAATATATTGCGTGTAGATATTCACCCTCTGCGCTGTGACTCTTGCACGTTTATTGTGCTCATATCCAGGCATGTACATGATAATTAATTGAAAACATTTCATTTTGACAGTCTGTACAAGAAGAACCCCCAAAAATGCAGGAGCCCCCCCCCCAATCCATACCAGGCCCTCTGGGTCTGCTAGGAATGTCAAGAGGGAGCCTCCCCCAAGTGAAAACCAACACAAAAAATGGCGTGGGGTTCCCCCCCAATTCATACCAGGCCCTCTAGGTCTGCTAGGAATGTTAGGAGGGACCCCCCATAGTAAAATCACCAGAAAAAGTGCGTGGGGTTCCCCCCCAAATCCATACCAGACCCTTCAGGTCTGGTAGGAATGTTAAGGGGGAGCCCCACCCCCCAAAATAAGGGGGGAAATGTGGGGTCCCCCTTAACAGTCCTACCAGACCCCTGATCCGAGCACTGGCCCGGCAGGGCAGGAAAGGGGGGGGGGGGAGGCCCCCCCCCTGCGCC
>NW_017309302.1:56010-61335 GCF_000935625.1 Nanorana parkeri
GTTGAGTGCGTTTGTCGTTTGTTTTGCTTGACTGATTTGGTGCAGCGACGCATGGGGTTTCTCAGCTGCCAATAGGATGTGCGGGATCCCTTGTGTGTTTCTGTACCTTTAAGGAGGTTGGGTGTCCTCCTGACAAACCTGCACCCAATTTGATATCTTCTGCCCCCATGTGCTCCAAGATGGAGACTCTCATAGTTTAGAGTTAGGACCGCACTATAAGAGGTGCCTTGGCGCGGCAGTGCAGCTTACACATCCTCGGCTGAAGACGTGTATCCAAACCTCTGTCATTATCCTTAGTGGTGAGACATGTTGTTTTACATGCTGGTTTTGTGAGTGTGCCATGATGCCTTTCTGCTGTTTTACCAGACCACGTGCCCTCAGCATTGGGAGGGTGTCCCCGTGCCGATGGGGACAAGGGCATCTTCCTCACAACCCTGACCCGGTGGTTGTTGGGGTCTGCGGGCAAGGGGGCTTATTTGCATCGGGGTACCCCTTTAAATAAGGGGACACTCAGATGCCGCCCCCCCTTGTAGATAAAGGATTTTATCCAAAGCCTGGTCTTGTGACTTAATATTTGATTTAACCCTTCAGTGAATGGGTAGGGGTACAAGTACCCCTAACTCATTCACAAGGGTGGGGCGGCATCTGAGTTTAAAGGGGTACCCCGATGCAAATAAGCCACCTTGCCCGCAGACCCCCACAACCACCGGGTCAGGGTTGTGAGGAAGAGGCCCTTGTCCCCATCGGCACTGGGACAAAGGGAGTCACATGCATTTTTGGGGGTTCATCTTGTGCAGACTGTCAAAATGAAATGTTTTCAATGTATTATCATGTACATGCCTGGATATGAGCGCAATAAACGCACAACGCAGAGTCACAACGCAGGGTGCAAATATCTACGAAATGTATGCATGTGAATATGTACCACTTTGAACCCAGTCACAGCAGCATATAAATAATGTACATATATCTATGTGTAGTGTAGGCATATATATACTTGCCTATTTGGGTGTGATTTTGCAGCTTGGCAGTCTCCCTCCTCTAGCCTCTAGCAGCTGAAAGGGGAGTAGAAAGCTGCAGGTGGCTGTAAACAGACCGATCACTGAAGCTGCCACAGTGAGTGGGGACCGAACAAAGCACAGGCTAGGGAGTCTCCCTCCACACAGCGGGGGCCTAGAAGGTCGGGCAGAGTCTTAGCCGGGACTCGGGCATAAGAGGATATGACAGGAGGATGGAGGAGGCAAGCTGTCAGCCGGTATGAGGACGGAGCTCTCCTGCACTCACAGCTGCTGCTATAGTATACAGTCTGGCCGGGAGCAGCGTGAGAGCGTGAGGAGGAGGAGGGGGGATTCTTCTCCGTGTCTCAGCCTTCTACTCGCTTCCTCCCCTGGCTGCTTATAGTGAACTATTGACAGGCTGAATAGCAATGCTGTGTGTGCCCTGTATTGCCTGTGTGTGCCCTGTATTACGTGTGTGCCCTGTATTACGTGTACCCTGTATTACGTGTGTGCCCTGCATTGCCTATGTGTGCCCTGCATTACGTGTGTGCCCTGTATTGCCTATGTGTGCCCTGTATTGCCTATGTGTGCCCTGCATTGCCTATGTGTGCCCTGCATTGCCTATGTGTGCCCTGCATTGCCTATGTGTGCCCTGCATTGCCTATGTGTGCCCTGTATTGCCTGTACTGTATTGAGTGTGTCCTGTATTGCCTGTGTACTGTTTTGCATGTGCCCTGTATTGCGTGTGTCCTTTATTGTGTGTACTGAATTGCGTGTGCCCTGTATTGCGTGTGCCCTGTATTGCGTGTGCGTCCTGTATTTTGTGTACTGTATTGCATGTGTATTGTGTGTACTTTATTGTGTGTGTGTGTGTGCGTGTGTACTGTATGGCATGTCCTGTATTGTGTGTACTGTATTACGTGTGTATTGTGTGTACTGTATGTGTGTTGTGTGCGCATGTATTATCTGTTTTGTGTGTGTGTGTATTAGGCCTCATTCACACTGGGCGCACATGTCTATGCGGCGTGCACACGTGTAAACAGTTGTTCCCGGGTGGGAGAGGTGCTGTGTGTGATTGCGCACAACAGCCTGTTCTCCTCTATGGGAGGACACAGCTGTATGGTATAATCCGTGTCTGATGGATCCTGTCTGTGTCCAAGTGCGGAGCCCCCTACCCGCATAGATGTGAAGTCTGGGAGTCCATATGACACTGTACAGCCGTGTTCTCCCATAGGGAAGAACAGGCTGCTGCGTGCAAGCACTTGTCCCTCCCAGGATCGACCGGGACATACGTGCATGCCGCATGCACGTGTACGGCCAGTGTGAGTGAGGCCTTATGTGTGTGTTTTGTGTGTGTGCGTGCGCGCAGTGAGTGGAGTCCAAAGTATAACAACTGGCGGAAGGGGGGTAAGACGGTCACAAAGATGGCGGGGGGTGCCAGCCTGGCAGCCAACACAATTAGGCCTGTGAAGCCCGTTACACCCTGCATGCAGAGCCGTCCACAGCAAAGGGAAGTGGTAGTGTGCAGAGTTTCGCGTTGGTTCTGGTCTAAGGTTTGCAGTGCATCAGTTCTGGTCTGAGGTCTGCCGTGCCTTGGTTCTGGTCTGAGGTGGTGTGAGGTCTGCCGTGCCTCGGTTCTGGTATGAGGTCTTCCGTGCATTGGTTCTGGTCTGAGGTCCGCCGTGCAGTTCATTCTGGTATGCGGTCTGCCTTGTGTTAGTTCTGGTCTGAAGTTTGCCGTGCGTAGATTTCTACAGCGATCATTCCTAAACTGTAGAGGATCTTCAGGGGTGGGCAAACTCTGGCTCCGTAACTGTGGTGGAGCTCCAAGACCCATGATGCATTGCAAGACTTTCGCATATGCATGACTCCCACAGCCAGGTGCATGATGGGATTTGTAGTTTTACCTCAGCTGGAGGAATTAAATTTGCCCACCCCTTGTAATAATGCATTGGGTGGATTTTATATGGGCGGAGCCCAAGGGGGCCCCATAATCTGTTATTGCCCGGGGGCCCCATATGTTGTCAGTCCGCCCCTGTCAGTACCCCTTCTAGTGTTCCTCCCAAAACAGTGGAAGTTGTGGCCCCCTAACCGTCTTGGGCCCCGGGGTGGCTGCACCTGTGGGAGTTCCACCCCTGGTTACAGTGGTTATATTAGCCCCATACTGCTGGGATTGGATGCATGTGGGAGTGGTGTTAAAAGGCAGCTCTCCTATTTCGTTTCTCTTAAGGGAACTAACGTTTAACTAAACTGACAGTCAAAGCACACACATAAGGGACACATTCCCAATGCATTTTACCCAAAGTACTTGGGGTTGTTTGGAATCTTGCCCAAGCAGTTGCCTCAAAAGGCCCTTTCCTCAATGCTGCTTGTAGGCTTAATATGTTGGTTTGTCAAGGATGTAAAATTAAACCAAGACACAAACTGTAAAAGTAAAAAGAAGGTTTATTGGAGGAGCAGCACAGCTTCCATATCCTTTTGTGTGTGTAAACAGACAACCGTGAAGCAAGTAACAAGAACTTAAGTCATTTCATTTGGCATTGAGGGTACATCATCATATGTCATAACACATAGGAGAAATCATACTTACTATAGTCGATGGTCATTAAATAGTGTTTCCTCATATTCCTTAATTAAAGCCACAAACGTGAGGCAATTAGATGTTTTTTTTCCATCAAGATTGGCCTTTGTTACAATATTGCCCTTGAAAAAGCAGCCACCCTACAGAAGAAAAAAACATGTCCTGCAAAATATGCACATTACACCTCGGTCAACTAAACATGATCGGAAAGGAATCACAAGTAAGGAACATGTAAGTCATGCAATGATAAGAAACATTGACACGAACTCAAACTCTGAACATACATTCATACATACATGGCCATAGTTTACCCACATCCCATTGCGGGTTGTTTGGAGCTAATTCACAGCAGATGAAGCAACATTTTGGGATGAGACAAAACTCTACTAAATATCACTGACAACTTCTACACAAAGTATGGCGATACAGATATGATGTTGAACAAAACATATCTATGCAGAGAGACTGACGGAGACTGACGGAGAGTGAACGTGAATATGCATGTTACACCTGTTGGCAAGTAAGGGTGTTAAGGCTAAAACCTCCGATTGATACAAAAGGAACACAGACAAGGCAAGCAATGCTTTCATCATTGTGAGACGCTGAGGAGTGCACACGGAAAATGATAACCTGGACATATCAGAAGACCAAACAAACATTTTGGAACCCAAGTCACATCAGATTAAAACCAACATATGACAATAAATTACACACATTTCCTATATGAGAACTCAGTTTCTAGCAGAGTGTCCTGCACACATACATGTCATTATGCATGAGAATAAACCGGTCGTGAGCCTTATGTAATGTCTGTTGGAAGCGTGTTCAACCATTTGGTGGTAATCGGCCTAATCAGCATGTGGGAAACAGGTGCACATTAACCCATCGCATGCACTCGAGTCAGGGAAGGGGAGTTGTATGTGACTGTGGCTTCCTCCTTAGAGTAACATCAGAGCCTCTGGATAGTGCATTGGTTATGGGCATGAGCCTGAGGCGGCCCTGACATGGCCATGGTCCTGCCATCAGACATTCGGGTGCAATCATGTTCTCTCCCCCCTCCCCCCCCCCTCCCACACACATGGTTACACAGAGAATGCATGGAGCATCCAAGTGCATGCGGTGGACATGTGTTTGGCCTGAACATTGCATTCCTGTGATGCCACTGTAGGAGATGGTTTACAGTGCTATTCCTTGGAATGTGCCACACACAGGTCACTCTCACTCCTAATGCAAGTGTCCACAGGCCCATGCATTCTAGGGCATCTCCAAGTGTAGTGCATGCACGACAATGTGGACATTGTAACGTACGCATGGCGAGGGGGGGCATTGGCAAGGAGTGCTTCCAGGGTGCCATTGTCATGAATGCCACCGCATTACACTTCTTGCACTGTTAAGAACTCCAGCAGTAGTGAGCCAGGTGCTTACCTGGATCCCTCATGTACTCGGAGTGAACACATGTTTGCCTGGCTCACTACAGCAATTGGTCTTGAATGCAATGTATAATCCTGCAAATTGACCGTAGCTGTGTGATCTCCAAGCTTTGTTTTCAAATTAGAACAGAAATGCATGTATTTGCAGGAGTGCATGTTGCAATGTGGCCAGGAGCACTGCAAGTGAGAGGTGCTTTTGGTTTGCACCTGCGTGTGTTCACATACACCCCAGCATTATACTGGAGTGTGCTTATGCTAGCAAGCACTAAATCAGCCAGGGGGTGAGGACACTACAGAGGTGACACCCAGCAGGTGT
>NW_017309302.1:61417-78316 GCF_000935625.1 Nanorana parkeri
ATTGCATTCCTGTGATGCCACTGTAGGAGATGGTTTACAGTGCTATTCCTTGGAATGTGCCACACACAGGTCACTCTCACTCCCAATGCAAGTGTCCACAGGCCCATGCATTCTAGGGCATCTCCAAGTGTAGTGCATGCACGACAATGTGGGCATTGTAACGTACGCATGGCGAGGGGGGGCATTGGCAAGGAGTGCTTCCAGGGTGCCATTGTCATGAATGCCACCATGAATGCATTACACTTCTTGCACTGTTAAGAACTCCAGCAGTAGTGAGCCAGGTGCTTACCTGGATCCCTCATGTACTCGGAGTGAACGCATATTTGCCTGGCTCACTACAGCAATTGGCCTTGAATGCAATGTATAATCCTGCAAATTGACCGTAGCTGTGTGATCTCCAAGCTTTGTTTTCAAATTAGAACAGAAATGCATGTATTTGCAGGAGTGCATGTTGCAATGTGGCCAGGAGCACTGCAAGTGAGAGGTGCTTTTGGTTTGCACCTGCGTGTGTTCACATACACCCGAGCATTATACTGGAGTGTGCTTATGCTAGCAAGCACTAAATCAGGCAGGGGTGAGGACACTACAGAGGTGACACCCAGCAGGTGTGTTGTGCAAAGCCCTGCATGAATTGTATGCTGATGTTGTGTAAATTAGCTGCACGTTGTGTTGCTTGTGTTGATGAATGCAGGAATGTAAATGCATGAGCTAACCATTTTTTGATCAACTGTGATGCACTCATGTTTTTGGGGTACTAATTGGGTAGTGCAAAAACGAATGAAAGTCTCTCCATAAGTTGAATGAGGAACACATGGAAACTGGCAGGTGAAAATAAGTTGCCAAAAACAAACAACTCTGAACAGTACAGAATGGATAGAAAAACGCGCCGCTCAAATGTATCCGCCATCGGCGCATGTTTGCTAGATTTACAAAGAAATCGTGCAGGATTGGCGTGCTCTTGTTTCTAGGATCAAGAAACGTGTGAACTTGCTCATGCACATGCGCAGTTGCCTGGAGCACATTCGAACACGGCACTGGTGTGTAAGTACCTTATTTTGGAATACTGTCTTTTACCAGTTTGTAAGTTTTATGTGGAATGTTTGTATGCACAGAAGCATAGCAATAACATATGTATCATATGAATGATTTGCACATGTATGGCAGTAGTATAAATATGATTCTAGCACTTGCAATTTTTTAGTATAGTGGCGTGCAAGTAAATACATAAAAACGCGCCATACCTGTGTGAAACCGCGACTTGATGTGCGTGTTCACTTAGTAAATACGTTTTGGCGTGTTAAAACGCGCACGCAGCCCGTGCGTGCACGTGTTGGGCTTTGTAAATCAGCCCCATTGTATCAGTTAGGGTTAAATAACTTGTTGCAAGATGAAATATATTAATCACTGCAGTAATAATGGAAAGCTCTGACCTATTTGCTTGGCTAAATCCAGGTGGTGACTTTTTTTTGGCCAGGTAGTGTACTTCTGTGCATAGGTATAAGAGTAAGGAAATACAGTAATACACGTTTTGCAAATATGTCCACATATTTATGTCCATAATATGTCCACAGATTTATGTACAATAATATATCATGGGTATATTTACATATATATGTCACCAATTTATTTACATAAAAATATTCATGGGTTTATGGACAGTTATGGAATCCTAGCACCTTGCATATCAATGTAATGAAAATTACTGAAATTACAGGTGTCCATGACAAACAACATAAGGTAAACATGCAACATGTATAACAGCGCACAAGGCAAAACACATTTAGTTTATCTAAGTTAACATATTTTATATATTTAACATGAAATACTATTTGCATTAATATAAATGTAGCACATGAGCTGAATGGAAAAACTTTAGTGTTTATTTAATCTGTAACCGCAAGTATTTATACAACATTGTGTTTTTGGCAACAAACCTGTATTCTTTAACATGACTGTACTACTTATGGGTATTTACACATACGCTTTGCTAGTAGAAAAATTATTGATGCATGAAAACTCTACTGATTTATAGAACTTCGTTCATCTATATTAAGAACGAGAATGACTAGTACGGACTAAATGACCCCAGTATAGAACTAAAATGAACAGAAACCCCCCCTAAAAATAGTTGATTTATAATTTAAAATTAAACATCCCAATAGATCCAAAACAAACATTTGGATCGTTCAGAAACAAAAAAATCAGATCATTATGAAACAAGAATTCGGACGGATCAGTGGTCGGAACAATGAACTGAATTTCGGATCTGAAATCTGAATAAGGATCCAAATCGGATTTAGGATTTGAAATCTGAAACACGGGGGTTAAATGTCTAATTTATTACAGTATGCCTTACTATTCTGCGCATAACCAGAGCTTATCACGTATTAAACTTTCTCTGTTATATAACAGATATTCTTTAGAAACTCCACCAATCATACAGTTGTGCCATATGGCATTATTAATGGTAATATTAATAATCATTGCTAGTTTCAAAAATAACAAATAACATTTAAATATTAACTGTTATCTGTATTGGTTATTTTGTCCTAATTTCTTTTACTTGCTGTTTACTGTCAGATATGCATTTGCTGCTGACAATGCAGAAGGATGTTTCATTTTAGGATTGTTAGGTTAATTTTGTATACAATAATTGCAACAAAACTAAAGAACTAGTAGTATCAGTATATTACAGAGCCATTAAATTAGCATAACCCACATAATTCATGTTGCTGGCCCTTTATAGAACATTTTGAACTTGGTATTGCCCCCTGTGTGATAAATGATTATCAGATGTTATTTCCCTCTCCTTATAAATTATGTTATTTTACACTGCATTCTAATAGAGAAGTTGCATCAATATCTCCTATTTATCTTGTATAATCTAACAATGAGGTGACATTGAAAAAACAATTGAATTGAGTGTAATCACTTCAAGTGCTGACAAAACTACTTTTAAGCTCGGCACCTTTCTTGTCCATAAAACATGAAATAGGCATGGCACTTATAATTTGACCTGTTTAGATGCCACCTCAAAGTGGCATGTGTTTTTGGGAAGCTAGTGGCAATACAAACATTTTTTTTTTAAGCATGTATTTTTATTGGTCATTTAAAGGATGTAACACAAGATGAACAAAAATTACATGAGGAGCAGTGTAATGACAGCAGAGGTATATGCGCCTCACACATTCATAAGGACAGAAGCAGGCTTGTCACATAAGGAGGAGGCATCGTACAGGACATTCCGCTCCATTGATAGTGTGGATTCATAATAGCAGTTCAAACTACTAAGCTAAAACATAGCCCTCAATGATTAATATTGAACATCCATAACAGAAAAGGAAAAGGAAAAGAGGGGGAAGAAAACTACGCTTGGTATACCATGGAGAATGAGCGGATAACATAAACTATGCTGCTAATAGCCTCACAAGGTTGTATAGCGACTATATCATTATTTGGAAATCTACCTGGAATATGCGGGATAGGTTGGTCGTCAAGGGGTCTTATTTCAGGGATGACATAGGGAAAGCAGTGGGTGCGACATTGGGGAGTAGCCATAAGGATGGTCCTCCGAAATTGGAGGTAGGGTAGTTCTCACTTCGGTGGGTCTACAGTACATCCAGTCCCCCTAGGGAATTTGAGATTTTGGCCGTAAGGTACCATTTGGAGGTTTGAAAGCACCTCATGATATCCCGGAGTTGGGAGGGTCGCAGTCAGGAAGGAGGACCACGTTGAGAAAAAGCGTTCTATGCGCTTCTCCTCGTTGTGTGTATCTGCCTTGTCGAGAAGCATAAGTTTGTGTAGCGTGGATTGCAGATCTCTCGTCGTAGGGACTGTTGGTAGTAGCCAGTTGGTGAGGATCACCTTTTTGGATGCTAACAGGCACAGATGTTCCCAGCGTGTAATGGATGGCACAGTGGAAATAATCTCATGAGGTATATCATGTAGGAGGCAAAGTGTAGGATGCGGGTTCCTAGTTAGGCTTGACATAGAGTTCATGTAATTAATTACCTCGTGCCACAGGGAGTCTATCCGTGGACAAGACCAGATCAGGTGAATGAAATCCGGGTGATGAATGTCACACTTAGGACAGTGCTGTATCCAGTCTGATGTAGTAGAGACAGGGGCGAAGTTGAAAGCATAAAAGACTCGAAATACAAACATTTTAATGAAAATTAAACTGGCAAAGGTTTTATTACGCTATTAAGCCAATCTCTTGATTTAGGTAAACCTGTTGCATTACACTGGTTTGTTTACATTGCCAAAAGAATCACATTGTAAGCTGTTATACCCTGTGCATGCAGGTGCATCTCAATGGAGATTTTGCAAGCTTCCCAGGTAATGTCCAGCAACAGTGGTGAGATCAGGGATCGGGTGGGGGTGGAACAGCTGAGGACTAGAGAAGGCCTCCTATAATGCCAAAAGTGTCAGACTGGGCAGTAAACAGTAGTGCAACATACAGGAAATTTTAATAATCATTTTGCAGGGTATATGGAACTTATGCAATTGGTTAGTGCCTACTTGCACACTTGATTTGTTTAGCCTGCTATGTTTGTCATAGTGACACGGTCATTTTTAAAGTTAACCTATGCTTTGCCCATTCAGAATAACATAACATATTTATTTTACTGGCACAGAAAGAGTGTCCATAGCACTGTGTAAATTCAAAGTCACAATTTGGAGTTTATATGAGGCTACCTCTCAATGGAGCAGTGCGAAAACAAATGAGAGGTAAGCATAAGCTGCTGATGGGGCCACAATTAAAATGCAAGCACTGCAAATAGATCAGATGGCATGCCCCCCATTCACACATGAGCATTTTGTTATGCATTTCCCGAAGCAGGACAGTGCTCAACATTAGGAATCTTATCATTTTCAACAGTGGCTGTTCAAACCTGTTGTATGGCTTGTTGCTTGAAAACGTACATAAGCTTTTGTCAGGGATAATCACAAGTTTTGGGCCCCAATGACTTTAATAGGAATACATGGCATACAAAATATGAATTAGAAACAGCAGGAGGTAAACAATTATATATTAAGTAATACTAAAGTTTGGTACCTTTTTAGTTCACTAGCACATTTACATTATTGTTTTTCTTACTTTGTACACTACAATGTACTGAAATTGTTAATTCCTGAGTGTAGGCATCCCTACAGTGTGAGTTCTTGGTGTGAATCTACATGAGCAACCTAAAAAACTAAAACACTGGAACTAATATCATGGAGAAAGATGGATGGGACCCAGAGGCGTAATTAGAGACCCAGTATCTGTGTTTATGTACAGACGGGATTAACGAGGAAACCGGCATTTATTTACAAAGTATTTGTTTGTAGTGGTTAATTGTGACCGTTAATGATATGCCGTCCATGGCAGTAAATGATGGGTGGCAGGAAATGATGGACATAATATTATTATCTGTCACAATTAACGATTTAAACAAAATACTTTGTGAATAAATCCCGGTTTCCTCGATAATATTGATCTGTGTGTAAGCGCAGATGCTGAGGTCGGCAAATTCGACTAGTCAGCGTTCTCGACAGAACACCGGTATCTGCGTTTAGTATCGGGGCATTTTCACAAGTATGAATACTTGTGAAAATGCCCAGTATTAACACTGGTGTATCCCTACTTAAAAATATAATGCATTGCTGGGACTTGTAGTCCTACATAGTTGGAGCTATTCTGCATTGCTGTATAATCTTCATACAGCAATGCACAATACCACCAGCTATGCGGGACTACAAGTCCCAGCAATACATTATAATAAAAGCATTGTTCTAGCATTGTTCAGCCCATGTATTCACAATAGTGATTCCAGGTAGTTGCGCTCCTCAAAAAAGTGTTTGTTTTTACATTATAATAAAAGTAAGGTATGCAGAATACCACCAGCATCCAACCCCCGCCCCCCACCCTATAATGCATTGCTGGGACTTGTAGTCCTACATAGTTGGTGCTATTTTGCATTGCTGTGTAATCATCATACAGCAATGCAGATTACCACCATCTTTGCTGGACTACAAGTCCCAGCAACACACACACACACACACACTCTCTCTCTTCCCAGCGCCCCCTCCCACTCCAAACTTACCTTCCCTCTCCTGCAGGCCCATGGCCCTCTTCCTCCTGCTGGCGGCCAGGGGGCGGAGCTAAGAGACGGCCCTCTTAGCTCACTGGGCCCCCCCAAGTGGTGCAACGCCAGGGCCCAGTCGCAATTGCGACCCCTGCGACCCTGGTAGTTCCGCCAGTGATGTGACCGGTATAGAGGTTGGAGGAGATGGGCAAAATCAAGATTTGGTGGAACAAAACTTCCTGTTAAGCAAAAGAGTTAGGGGAATGAGTGTCAAGGAGTCTAATCCTGAACTAACACAGACCAATATAAATGCCCATGTGGCTGACATTGGGCATGTACTTCCAGGGCTGCAAGCACTGCAACATTACATATTTTCTAGCAACCAGGGGAATGAATGCTTTTGTAAGAATTGGAATACAAGTACTGTAAAGGCCACACAATTGGTGGTAAGAGCAAATTAATTAGTTGGCAGGACAATGCATGCTGAGTGTATTTTTGTTATCATACTGCAGATGGTACAGACAGATTGTGGGGTAGGACTGGGGAGGAGCTTGTGGTTAAGGAAAAATGGAATGTCTTCAAAATTAATTTAAGGAATCACAGAAATGTGTTCAACTTACATCTAGGGCATTTACGATGATACTTTATGAACATTTTGTGAAATACAGTGCTTCCAATGTACTACATCAAGTAGACAGTTGAAACTTACAGAGTTAAATAAATAACTGAACAGTTGGTGACAGAATGGTTTGGGTTTTTTGAGAACTCAGAATGCAGATATTTAAACCAGCCATGTTATGTAGTAAGATCAGGCTTATTGAAAAAGGGGTAGATGGGAAGGGGAAAAACATGGATAAAAAGGATGGACACAGTTTTAAAAGACAACTTCACCACTTCAGGACAGCAGATGAATGAAAGCATTTCCATTATGTAACAAGATTCCCACAAAGAATCCCATCAAGATGTAACCATCAATGTGAATGTACCATAGCCAATAATATGATCTCTTCATGTAAAGGTTCAGTCATAATGAAAAATGTAATTACAAAACTAGTGTCTTAATTTCACAACTGCCAAAAAACAGTCCATCCATATTCAAAGCCACAAACAATACACAGGTGTCCACAAATTAGATGTTGTAGCCTTAAAAAACCCTTTGCAAAGTAAAACATACTCTGCTCCTTTTTGTGAAGTAACCCCACTGTAAATAATTGCATTTCCTAAGTTACTTATATTATTATACAGGATTTCTATAGCGTCAACAGTTTGCATAGCGCTTTACAATATAAGGAAGACATTACAATCACAAGACAATTCAAGACAAGATGGTAAGGAGAGCCCTGCACCTGAGGGCTTACAATCTAAAAGGGAGGGGGAAGTGATACACGAGGAGGTAGCTGTGTGGGCATGAATTGTTTGAGAACATGATGGTTGAGTGGTTAGGTTGAGGTGTTATAGGCTTCCCTGAAGAGATGAGTCTCAAGGGATCACCCTATATCTTGTACAGTTGTTGAGACTGAGTGATTAGAGTTACCTGTAGATAAAGGTGGGTTCTGAAGCAACTGCGTATGGCGCCGCGCATCACAGTGTACTTTAGAAATGTCACCAGCACACCAATGGATGATGTCCAAAATAAAGTGTCTTTTATTCAAGCATATTGTCACATCAAAAATGCAAAATGCATTTTTGATGTGACAATATGCGTGAATAAAAGATGCTTTATTTTGGACGATTAAGCACCCCTACTGTGCCATACCAGGCCGCATGTCCTCAACATGGGAAGGGTGCTTTGCTAGGGGGGACCACTGGAAAAGCCCCTTGTCCCTATGGCGATGAAATCAAGGGCCTCTTCCCCACAACCCTGGCTCGGTAGTTGTGGGGGTTGGTGGGCAGGGGGCTGATTTGCACCTGGGTAGTTGTTACCCCTACTCATTCACTAAAGGGTTAAATAATAATTAAACAGACCACGCTTTTGAAAAAGTCCTTTAATTGAGCAAAAAACAAGGAGGCCATTTTTGACAAGTCCTTTATTAAAAAAAAAAAAATGATCCATAGAAGTAATCCAACATCAATCATGTTGTCCAGCGATGTAGGTACACGTCAATCACGATGAAAGACGCCCGCTGACTCGCCAAAATGAAAAAGTCCCAACGCCCAATGACACATCCGAACTCAACGAAGATTTTCTGCAAAGTAACAGCTTCGGCCTGAATGTAAACAAATGGGCGGAGCGAGCCATGATGCTTGGAGCTGAGATGTCATACATGCAACAGACCCAAATGGCATTGAAGAGTCCGAATTTTGATATAGCATACAGCAGCTCCCGAATGCTATTTGGGTCTGGGAGCCGAGGCATTCGGGAGCTTGTGAGTTGCATTTGGGAGCTCCTGAATGCCAATTGGAACGTTGTTCGACTATTCACTCCAGGCTTGTACGGCTGATTTCAGCCATATATCAGCCGTACATTGGGTGGCTTCGTGTGGCTTCGGGTCTGCCGAACATGCTCAGCATGTTCGGCCGACCTGAAGTGCAGAAGAAGTTAGACTCAGCCGATCCAACATCTGGATCGGCTGAGCCGAACCTCCGGCAGGCTACTTGCTGCTGTTTGGCCTATTCTCATAGATGCCGAACAGCAGTGAGTGGTACCGAGCAGAATAGAAAAACAGTTAAAAAAGTAGAAAAAATAAAATAGAAAACGATTGGGTGGTAACGTAGCAGTGACAGCTAGCTCCACCCAAATGTTTTCTATTGGCCAATGCATTCCTGTGGTAATTTTATTTTCTGTCTGAAGGCGGCCAGCGGCTCCATGTCAGAAAAAAAAGAGATCGCAAGGAAAGGTTTACTCTGCTTGATCGAGCAGGGTAAACCTTTCCGAGAGAGAGTGTTTCTCTCCCGGGCAGCCAGAGTCGTATTAGACTCCCAGAGCGTCCGGGAGAGTAATGACAGATGGCTTCCCTGGCTACCAGGTAACCAGGAACGCCATCTGTCATTACACACTGAGAACACGGAGAGGCCGCTGTGATATCATAGCGGCCCGGCCGGGTTTTCAGTGTGTAATGGCAGCGTCCCTGGTTACCTCGTAACCAGGGATGCTGATGTCTCTGCAAGTGGCCGGAGCCAGCCGTGAGATGACAGCTGGCTCCGCCCAGCTTCGGCTTTCACCCCAGCTCGGCCAGCTTCGGCTTTCACCTCGGCTCTGTCGAGCCGAAGCATATGCCTTTGGCTCGACTAAGCTGCTCGGCCAACCTCGGGAGCTGTACGGGCTATAGTGAATAGCCCGTACAGCAGCAACCGAAGGGGTCCTGGGGCCGAAGCTAGACGAAGGATCAGCCGAAGCTACGGCTAGATCCTTTGGCAGCTTAGTGAATAGACCCCTTTGTTTTTGTTATATGACAGCTGTTCCAGGATGTAAACGAATGGGCGGAACAAGCCCTGTGATGTCTCGGCTAGCTCCACCCATTTGTTTACTTTCAGGCCGGAGCTGTCATTTTGTAGCAAGTCTTCATGAGGTTCGGACGGGTCAACAGGCGTTGGGACATTTTTTATTTTGGCGAGTCGGCGGGCATCGTTTATGGTGATTGACCTGGACCTACATCGCTGGATGACGTGATTGATGTTGGATTAGTTCACTGGATCCTTTTTTTTTAAATAGAGGACTTGTCAAAAAAATGGTCTGAATTTTTGATCAATTAAAGGAATTTTTCAAAAGTGTGGTCTGTTTATTTACCCCTTACTTATTCACAAGGGGGCGGCATTTGGGTGGGCCCTTTATGAAAGAGGGTACCCAGATGCCCCCTGCCCACAGATTCCCCACAACCACCTCATTGCCATAGGGACAATGTGCTTTTCTAGGGGCCCCCCCAGCAAAGCACCCTCCCCATGTCGATGGCATGTGGCCTAGTATGGCACAGGGAGGGGGGCCGCTAGGTTGTCCCCCCTTTTCTGCCCTGCCAGGCCAGTGCCTGGATTAAGGGTCTGGAAACTTTTTTGTTTTTCTTTGGAGTTGGGGTCCCCCTTAAAATTCCTACCAGACCTAAAGGGTCTGGTAAGACTTTTAAGGAGAACCCCACGCCTTTTTTTTTCCATTGGGAGTCCCCCCTAACATTCCTACCAGACCTAAAGGGTGCATGCTTTTTTTTGTTAACGTTGATGTTAAACAATTAAAAGTGCATTCTGAAAGAAATTTCGATGCAACTCTAAATTTTCGTTCTCGGAAATTCGGATTCGTTTGGATTAGTTATTTCTGTCATTCATAAATTCGGATGCATTTGAATGTCCGAATTCATGAAAATTCATCCAAATTAAATTCGGAACAAAACAAATTGTGCATGCCTAGATTACAGCTTATCTTTCTATGTGATGTTAAAGAGGGGGTTGGGAGGGGATATGTTTATCATAATTAACTGCCTGTACTTTGCTTGCAGATCTTTATTTTTAGTTAAAAATAACAACAAAGGGACCTTTACAAATGCTTAGTAATGGCAATCATCTTGGGGGAGGAAATTGCCTTTCCCTGAGATCTCAAGAGATTACAGATGCTCTGTTGATCTAACCTTCCCAGGATGCAATGCTTGGGAACATTACATAATTTATGCCAAAGTGGACCAGGAAGTGGAAAAAAAAAAGAAATTTTAAGTAAAATAAAAATAGGTCTGTTTAGCTAATGAATGTAAGATGATTTCATATTAGCATGCAGAGCTGTATGCCAATGTGATTTGTAGTTAACGGGGGTAAAAGTCCATTTTATAGATCTCAAGGTTAGGCTGGTGCATTGTATGGGAAAGCACTTTTAAACCAATCTGCCCCTAACTCTGTCCCTAAAGTTGTTCTGAGCAATAAAAGCTCCCTATAAAGTCATCTGTATAATTCTGCTCTAAAAACGAAAAAGGTCAGAAATATTTTTTTTAATTCTTTTTATCTATGCTGTGTAAGTGATAACATGTAACACACATATGTTGGCTGCAAAGACCAATTAAAATAAAGTATATGTTCAATTAAAATAGGCTATACTTTTGTTCTACCTCACTAGTTAAGGGGCTGGTTGTATCAGTGAGATAATGGTTTAAAAATAACAATGAGTATTTTTAGAGTGTAAAACCTTACTGTTAAAAAACCTAAGACAACTGCATAATTTTGGCAAGATAATTAGGAGATCTTAAAATGCCAAGAGTAATTGAGTTGATATTTAATTCTTTGTCTTGAAAAGGGGAGACTGGTTTTCAAAGGAAACTTTTAAAGCCCCACATATTAATGACAGATTCATTTTTATTGTCATTATTTTTAATGTTTTTTATAATCAGTAGGAAACCTAAGAGCTCAAAGTGAATGTTCACTAAAGAAATATATTGCACCAGGATATCGTGGATCTGTCTGAAGAACTCTGGGCCACATTTACCAAAGTGTCTAAAATAAGAACTCTAGCAACACCATATTGTTACATCACATATTTTGCATGTGTAACACATTTATTTTTACATTATTGCTTGAGTTAAATAAAGCAGTATGTCAGGGTATTTCTATATAAAATTATAAAAAAACTGATGAACTATGACTTGTACAGAAACTAAATCAAACTTTTCTGTGCACTGTAATGCAAGGGGCCAGGAGTCTGTGCTGGACGGATAAATTAATCAACCAAAATAGCCTATTGTGTACAAATTAAGCAATACACAAACAATACAGGAGAAACCCTTCAGGAACCAGCCTTTGTACAACCAAACTGATTCAAAGAGGTAAAACATTGCAAATGAAGTCTAAGGATAAGATAATCATCAAACCACAATTGACAATACTTAGAGAAACTTAACTTCAAGGTCAATAATTACAAGTGTTTAATCAAGAAATACAAAGGCTAAGGATATCACAACTACAAATGAAAAATTAACAAGAAACCATTACAAACTCCAAGACAGTTAATCCACCCGATTGTTCCAAGAATGAGATTACCTATGATTTTTGTCTGAGGTTGAGTAAGTTATTATACACATCCAAGGCTTACTCAACTGAATACAAACAATATGAGTGAAATAACCAATCAACTACCATTTCTGAACCGATCAATTGGAAGAAAGTAAATAGTGGTTGGGGAGTCGCCAATACGAACAATGCTTTCAAACCATATAAAATACCAAGAGAGAGGAAGAAAAAAAAGAGGGAGAGAAGGAGTCTGAAGAAAACCTCCTGGATGTAACAAAAGGACTGTCACTCATTGACCATCGCTAAGGCTTAACCCTTGCTGCCTAAAACGAGCCATCATCTCATCCAATAAGACTCTGAACATTTTTCTTTTGAAGGATTGGTGAGATATTGATTATATATGAAGAATTAACTTTTACTCCAAAATCATAGCGGTTACATTTTATTAGTGTTTTTGTTTACAATTCTAATTAACAGTGTGCAGGGTGAATTCTTGTTATAATTTTTCATATCTTTCTCTATTTTATTTCTGAGATTGTATTGTGTATGGTTAAATTGGGTACAAACTTGTATGTAACTAGTTGCTATTGTAGGTATACTAGCCTGTTCGCTTGTTGTCCCTATTAGACGAGTAACCTATTACCTTCAGAAATCGTTAGGATCACAAGGGAATTTTTACTTTCTTTCCTATGGCCACGGGAGATATTTATATATTGTGGTAAGAAATCACCATAAGCTCAAAGAACTCAGGGAAATGGTTTGGGGTGTATTATCAAGTGTCTGAACTGAATTCATACTGTTTATTAAGTTATTTATTATTTGCCGAAAGCAGCTGGAGGCACTGTCTATTAAATCTAAATATAATTCAGACACCACCCTATTATTAATATTTCACCAAGATTTTATACCAGTCAATCACAACAAGTAGCACCCAATCTCATTATTGACAGCTAAAAAAAAATATTGAGCACCCAATCTCATTATTGACAGCTAAAAAAAAATATTTTCTAGGTAGTTTTGAACACAATACATGATTTTTTTTTTTTTTATCCGGTGGTAACAGGCATCAATTGACTGGTGGAAGTAGAAGCCACAAAAAATCTTAAAGCTATAGGAATTTGTACTCTTAAAAATAAATTAAGTTTAAGTCCAACTTTGGCAAATTGGCCAGTGGCACAACAGCTTTATAGTATAGAATGTGTGCCTCTTTTTTCACGGTAGCACACTGCATTGTCTAATGCCCAATTATTCCCAAAATATTCAAAATATAGGCTTCAGGTATGTGTTTCATAGAAATTGGCTAGCATCAGGATAGTACATAAGCAATTGGAAAGCTGGAAAATGACCTGCTTTCAGTGTCAGGTCAAGGTTACACCCAAGGCAAATAGGCCCAAATGAGCCCTTACCATGATTTGGGAACAACAGCAGCATAGGTGTCAGGCCCTGCCCTTTTTGCACCCCCTCCTATTGAAGAACACAAGGTGGCCACCTCTTCTGCCTACCCCTTGGCCTGGCAATGCCTGCTTGCCTCTGCCTCATTCCTCACTTTCCACCCTCAACCCACTTTCACAAGAATCTCCATCTGTATCTATTGCAAAATCTGAAGCATTCAGTGAAAGGGAGGGTAGTCTTACAAGGCATTTACTTTATGGCACATCATGTCTTGAAGCTCACTAGATGTCTCCTAGACTCCTCAACAGCATCCTGGAACAGGCAAGTATCTCTTCCACGCTTGCTGAGTGAAAGAAAAAAGGTTCCTAACCCCCACATGCTCAGTAGTTTAATGCTAGCTTGGCAAGGCTTCTGGCTTTATAGCTGCTTCCATTCCAGCTGGTGGAGTCTACCCCCTTCTGCGAGTTGATGACCTAGCCAGTTACCCAGTCATTGTTTTATTTCCCAGAAGGCCATGGATGCCTTCCACCAGCATGTGCCAGTTGTCTCTGTTAATGTTTTTGTGTCATTGGAAACCAGGGTCCACATGACCACAGACATGAGGTTTAGCAAGCTTAGGCAGGGAGGTTACATTTTCCTCATGGTACACTGGGCAAATTTGCTGGAAGCTGGGAAGCATACAGGATGGGGCAAATAACTGGACCTGGTGGTGTTCTGCACTTTGGTGATGTTGACAGTTGCCTCTCCAACTTTCTCCTCAATCCCCTCATCTAAAGACTGTTTTACAGCTGTTATGCCTGGAGCACAGAAGCCACACAGAGCCAGGGGTAATGATAGCTCTTCAGGAGCTGGCAGAGAAGTGATGACACCGTGCCTTCTTGTGCCTGAAAAGGTTGTGTACAAAAATAAAACTTCCCAAGACACTTACCAGTTAAGGGGCGGGCCTATTCCATGTGATACCACGATCAGGAAGTACATGCTTGGCGGACGCTGGATTTGGTGCTGTGTTTGACCGGCCGGTTTTTGCTGTTTTAAACTGTGAGTTTTCTATGTTTTTCTATGTTTTTTTTTTCTATGTTTTTTTAAATAAACGTGTATACTTGCCACACCATGAGGAGTTTTTCTTTTATGATCCCACAAATGCTCGAGTGACGGGATACTGCCAGATAGAATACCTTGAATGTGACTTCCCCTGTGACTTTTAGGGGAAACCCTACGTGTTTTGTTTTTTTTTAAACGGTCCCTCCTAACATTTCTACCAGACCTAAAGGGTCTGGTATTATTTGGGAGGGAAACTGCACACTTTAAGAGTAAAAGAAAAAAAATATCATTTTTTTTTTTTTAGAAATGTCAATTTTGCTGCAGCCGGTTCTATACATCCTACAGATCCGCCACTTCACGGGCAGGTTAAGGGGATCCCCCGGACACAATATTTGAAGGAATTTTTCATTTTTATTCTTACCCTTTAAGTGATGTTAAAATCACTGCTCCTTTAAAAACGTTTTCTGTTTTTGTTTGTTTTTTTAATTGATTCCTGTCCCCCAGGGCAGTACCCGGACCCCCATACACCTTTTATGGACAATAACTTGCATATAAGCCCTCTTAAAGGACACATTGGTTTCCGAAAGCTCGATCCCATTGACTTGCATTAGGTTTGAGTTCATATTCAAACTTTTCGGCCATTCGGGTGTTCGAATACGAACTGAACATGGGGGTGTTCGGCCCATCACTAATGATAATCTGTTGGCAGCCTAAGATACAGGTAAAGGAATATTCTCAAGGCAGGTACCATACATCTTATTAATGATAGCCAAAAACTTTGTTCAATCATTTGAATTTGGATAAAAGTGGGAGAATGGGGGATGTAAGTAATTGATGGGGCTCAAAATATGTGTTTAGGGAATCAATCCCCAGAATATGCTTTATAAGAGTATGGGTGGGATCATTAATATCACTTGATGCAGCACCTACAAGATGTTGCAGCTGGACATCTATATAATAAAGCCATGCACTTGGGAGCACTTACCTAGCCTCTCCTGATAGTCACTGCAAAGTTTCTATCCTAATTTAGGCTTGACCTCTCTTTCACAGTAGTTCTTGAAATAGTGTATTTATAACCCAAAACCAGTGTTTTGGAATCCAGATTTGGTATTTTGAAGAATGTAGAGTAAGCTTTTGCCTATTTCTCACAGTTCAGATATCAAGGGACAGAGATTATGGTTAAGATATGTCTTGTGCTTTGCCAAGATATTTATTCCTAGATACCGTAAGGAGCAAACTATTTGCAATGAACTAGCATATGGATGATGTGGCAATCAGAATTGCTAGGGGTTCTAGCACTAATGCAAATAGTAGGATCAACATAGGGCATTCTTGTCTTGTGCCCCTGGTGAGGTGTCCTGTACTCGATTTTTCACCATTTATACTGTCATGCACAGAGAGTCTGTAATATAATATTTTGAGTCAATGTATAAAATTAGGGACAAAACCATATTAGGTGAGAACTTACCAGAGGCAAAACTATTTCACATAGTCAAGGACCTTGGCCACATCTAATAACATTGCTCTATGTCCTGTTCTCTAAGGTATGCTGCATGTTGAGGAAGACTCTTCTACAATGTAATATCTCTTTCTATCCGAAGCTGCGATCCATTAATGCATTTGTAAGTTTTGCTATTTATTGTTTCATATTTGCTAGCGTAACAAGTGGGCTCCCTCTGGACAAACCTGCATCCAATTTATCTACTGCTGAAATTTGCTCCAATTTGAAGGCTTTCAAAAAATTTTGATAAGACCACACTACACAGAGGAGCTTCTTGAGAAGGCAGTGTGGCTGCCACATATTTTGCGCAAGATGTGCAATTAAAACCTCTTTTTACCACATGCTGTTAGATAGTGTAATTTGTTTTGTTGTAGGTTAGCTTGTAAGCGTGCTGGGAAACTTCAGTGTTTTGCAAGCAGTCATCAAGCCATAAACAGGAAACAGAAGTGATCACCCATGGTTTCATAGAACATTTTGGTGGCCCATTCAACTGCAAAGTGGAGAAAAATGGTCTTTACTGAAGATTTTTAGCAGCCAGGATTTTATGAAGTGAACAGGGTCATTGCCTTCTTCCTTTTCATGTATGCCTATAAGATGAACATTGTTGCGAAGGAGGTGATTTTGCAAATCATCAATGCTGCTAGAATGCACTATGGTCAAATCTCTTTGTGCGGGAGCTAGTATTTCTCCAATTCACTTACTTTACGCTCCAGGGTGGTGGTTCTCTCCCTTATTTTCTTAAAGTCATGGTGCAGCAGGGAAATGTCTTCCTTGATTTCATGTAAAACAAAGACAGAGATATTTTGCCCTTGTTAACTCCTGTGAGCATGTCAGCTATGGTGGGCTCAGTTTCCCCTTGTGATATAGGAAAGGAAGACAGTTATAGGCTGGTGCCATACTCTGAGACCTGAGAGGGTTCCTTCAGGATTTTGAGGCTGTGGGGTTGATTTACTAACCTCACAAACACGCCGATTGCGC
>NW_017309303.1:0-1297 GCF_000935625.1 Nanorana parkeri
ATCCCTCCACCGACTTCCATTCCTCACCCCTCTCAGCCAATGCCTCCACCAACTTCCATTCCCCACCCCTCTCAGCCAATACCTCCACCGCCTTCCATTCCTCACTCCCCCTCTTCCAGTCCCTCCACCGACTTCCATTCCTCACCCCTCTCTGCCAATCCCTCCACCGACTTCCATTCCTCACCCCTCTCAGCCAATCCCTCCACCGACTTCCATTCCTCACCCCTCTCTGCCAATCCCTCCACCAACTTCCATTCCTCACCCCTCTCTACCAATCCCTCCCCCGACTTCCATTCCTCCCCCCTCTCTACCAATCCCTCCACCAACTTCCATTCCTCACCCCCTCTTCCAATCCCTCCACCAACTTCCATTCCCCACCCCACTCTACCAATCCCTCCGCCGACTTCCATTCCTCACTCCCCCTCTACCAATCCCTCCACCGACTTCCATTCCTCATCCCCCTCTTCCAGTCCCTCTGCCGACTTTTATTCCTCATCCCCCCTCTTCCAGTCCCTCCACCGACTTCCATTCCCCACCCCTCTCTACCAATACCTCCACCGACTTCCATTCCTCACTCCCCCTCTACCAATCCCTCCACCGACTTCCATTCCCCACCGCTCAGCCAATACCTCCACTGGCTTCCATTCCTCCCGTTCCTCTCTGCCAATCCCTCCGACTTCCATTCCTCACCACTCTCTGCCAATCCCTCCACTGGCTTCCATCCCCTCTCTACCAATCCCACCTCTCTGCCGATCCCTCTACTGGTTACCATCCTCCACCCCTCTATACCAATCCCTCAACTGGCGTCAAACCCCTGACCCTCTCTGCCAATCCCTCCACTGGCTTTCAATGAACATCAGCACAAGGATGGTACCCCGTCTACGCGTTTCATGGCACCGACGTGGCCACTTCCTCAGGGAACGCGTATGATGACACTACAGTGAGAGGTATAAGACCGGGGCGGGCAAATTAATATGTCACTGAGGAGCCCGTCAGTCCAGTCCAGGAACCTGCAGTATCCGTTTCTGGGGGATCCATTGACGACAACTTAGAGAAAACCCCAAATAAAATAGGGTTGTAATTCTTTTATAAATTCTTTATTTCAAGTTTTCAGATTTTTTGTTATACAAAACCGGAAAATGTACCCGTGTGGAGAGCCCGGCGGCATCGGCAGATTACTGGGGCCAAAGCCCATCGGGACATGGTAGCCTTCCCTGATGCGAGTGGGGAAGATTGTAGTCATGGGGTATTGCTAGTGTTGCCATATTCGGGGTAGGGAAGGGGAGGGAGTACAAAC
>NW_017309303.1:1339-15080 GCF_000935625.1 Nanorana parkeri
TAAGGGTGCTGAAAGGATGAGGAACGGGTCGATCTCAGCTCGTCATTGCCAGAAGTTAGGAATCCATGATCGCGCGGTATTCTGCAGAGGTGGTGTAGTCTATCCAGTAATACCAGGAGGCCGAGAATCTGGAGGAGGTGCCTCGGATGGAACTGGTGAGGTCTTCCATGAGTCTAATGTCGTTGATTTTGGAGAACCAGAGCTTGACCGAGGGCGGCGGTCACCTGTTTCCAGAGCAATGGGCTGCAAGCCCGGGCAGCGTTCAGTAAGTGGATAAGAACCGATCTAGAGTAACTCTTAAGCGAGAATTGGTTATGGTGGAGGAGGAAGAAGGCCGGCTCGAGTGGAACGGCGTGGCCTGTGAATTTTTGGGTTATCGCTCGGACCTGGGACCAAAATGGGCTCACCAGAGGGCAGGACCAGAAAATGTGGAGCATGTCCGCAGGGGAGGAGCCGCAGGGCCAGCACGCGTCTGGCACATCTCGGATGGGCTCACCAGAGGGCAGGACCAGAAAATGTGGAGCATGTCCGCAGGGGAGGAGCCGCAGGGCCAGCACGCGTCTGGCACATCTCGGATGGGCTCACCAGAGGGCAGGACCAGAAAATGTGGAGCATGTCCGCAGGGGAGGAGCCGCAGGGCCAGCACGCGTCTGGCACATCTCGGATGGGCTCACCAGAGGGCAGGACCAGAAAATGTGGAGCATGTCCGCAGGGGAGGAGCCGCAGCGCCAGCACGCGTCTGGCACATCTCGGGACATCTGGTGGAGTTTGTGGGGGGGTTCTGTACCAGCGCCTGAGGATTTTATATCCCAGCTCCTGATATTTCTTGCAAATGGATGACCTCAAGGAGTAGCGCAGCAATCTGTCTCTATCAATCTGTGGGAATTGGATCTCCAGTTCCCGTTCCCATTGGTCTATGAAGTGTAGCGGGAGTTCTAGGTCGGTGTTGAGGGCTAGCTGGTAACAAAGGGAGAGTGTTTTGGCTACCGGTCCTGTGTCAGCACAAGTATGTTCCAAGGTGGAGAGGTTCCGCGAGTAGGTTGAGGGAGCTGGGAAGGGATGACAGGAAGTGTGTCAATCGTAGACATCTCCATGTTCCCAAGGTCGGGATCGGTGGCGTGGGCACCAAGTGCCCGCCAAGATGGACCATTTAAAAACTGCAATACCCTGAATTTGCCCCTGGCCAGGAGACGACACAATAGTCCGTCTTCCAGACCTGGGGGGAACCCGGGGTTACCTATGATAGGTTGCATGGGGGAAGGCTGTCAGCTGTAATTCTTAAGGAACTCTGGCGACCTGGCTCCAGAGCTTTGTCCAGCCCCCGGTACAAGACAGACGTAGAGAAGAATACCTTTATATTATCATCTGTGTCCTTCTCTAACTTCCCGTTTTACCATGTTTTGTACAAATTATGAAAGAAAGCAGATGACTTACAAAAACTTTATTTATAACCATTGTCTGAACACGTGTGGAATTCACCCGCAAACGTCACGTTCTTCACATGTGTGTAACTCTCCCGGAAAATGAATAAAAAAACACCATTGAAGGTGAAACCCACAAGACTGGACTGCCCCGTGTATGTCCCCACCCCCCCGACCGAAATCTCATAACACCGAACTATCAGTCCCGAGAGAGAACATATGACCATAATAAGGGAGTATTGGTTGGAAGGCTTTGTAACTAGAACATTCAGAGTTCATTGAACACGCGGTGACCTCGTCTTCCAGAAGGGGCGGCCTTGTGGAGATGAAGGGTCACCACGTGAAAAGTAGATACCTGCTTCATCGGCACACAAACGAATAACTGAAGCAGCCCATGTAGTGTACTGACAGCCATTAAGGAGGCCAAGGGCCGGGCCGTGGGGTAAGCAGAAGAGGCAACCGCCTTGGGAGATTCAGCACAACGGGATGGACGTGCAACCTTCGCTGCTAAAGTAGTTCAAAGGTCATGGGGAGGCACACTTTGGCCTTTTCGCCTTGGGTGCTAAGGGTCCTAGTCTCACCACTGAGGAGGCCCAATCAATCACCAGGCTGCAGAGTGATCTACAGGATGAAGACTTCGTATCATGGAGACCTCGAAGAGAAGATTTAGAGAACGGATGTTCGCCCGTGTGGTAAGTAACAATTGCTCTTTTATTCTGAGAAATACATTTCCCAAACTATAAAAGATCTGTCACATTTCGAACACGACTAAGGACGCACGCCCGTGTGACGTCTCTGGTGTGGAAGAATTGCTACATTTCCCACACTATAAAAAGCATAAAACAGGACCCTCACAAATGTGCTTCCTCTCGTGGGTAAGAAGGTTTCCCTTTTGAACGAAAGATCGGCCACATTTCGAACACGAGAACGGACGCTCGCCCGTGTGACGTCTCTGGTGTGCAGTTAGTACTCCTTTCTGAGTGAAACTTTTCCCGCACTCCGGACATGAAAAGGGACGCTCACCGGTGTGAATCCTCCGGTGTCTGATAAGATCACCATTCTGACTGAAACTTTTCCCGCAGTCAGAGCATGAGAAAGGACGCTCGCCCGTGTGTCTTCTCTTGTGCGCGAGAAGGTCCCCCTTCTGAGTGAAACATTTTCCACACTCTGAACATTCATAAGGACGCACACCTGTGTGAATTCTCTGGTGTCTAAGAAGGTCTCCTTTCTGCGAGAATTTTTTCCCGCACTCTGAACATGCAATATGTTTGTGTGTCCCATGATGATCTGCAGTCTCGTGGTGAAGTCCGTGATGTATATTTTCAGCAACTTGTTTTACGGCTGAAGAATATTGTATGATGCCGTTATCTTCGGTTTTGTAATCTGAAGATTAAATAAAATATTCAGATATTCTAAAAATCATGTCAACGAGCTGGAAAGATATACTTAATAAAGTAAAAGTAAGATAATATATTGTGTGTTCAGTTAGAAATCAAGAATGTTCAATTAAGGAATGGAGATGGACCTTCATATGGTCTCCAGTATCTCCTCCTCATTTGTTGGTCACATGACGTTATATTGGGGAATGGAGATGGACCTTCATATGGTGTACAGTATCTCCTCCTCATTTGTTGGTCACATGACGTTATATTGAGGAATGGAGATGGACCTTCATATGGTGTCCAGTATCTCCTCCTCATTGGTTGGTCACATGACGTTATATTGAGGAATGGAGATGGACCTTCATATGGTGTACAGTATCTTCTCCTCATTTGTTGGTCACATGACGTTATACTGAGGAATGGAGATGGACCTTCAAACTTAAGACTGTAAACCATTTCTCCATTCTGTGCTTATTACTCACCTATGCCGATGGTTACCGGATGTTCCTCCTCCTTAATTGTCACCATCACAGCCCCCTCCTCCGTAGACTCTTGATTACCTCTAACAATGGTCTCAATTTCCTCTTTATCCTCGGGTTTTATAACAATGGGGTTTACATTCTAAAAGCAGAATGAAAAAATGTTTTTAAAAGATTCCCACACTGTGGACACCAACTTTTTAATCACTTCGGAGTTGTAGATCCTAAGTCCCACCTACCTGATCATGGCGGGGGACGGTGAGATCTTCCTGTGTGGAATCCCGGGAATACAGAGGACGGGGACATCTCTCTGGTGGGTTCCTCTTACTGGATCCATCTGTAGGAAACACACACACTGACTGAATACATTGTTTCTATGTGTGTATCAGATGATGGGGGATGTAGGCGGAGCCTCCGTACTGCTCTCTCCTCTTACCTGATGATATTAGAAGTGTCTGGTTTGCCATTGTTAAATCCTTGTGTCCTTTCAGAGTGGAACCATTCCTGGACTCTAAAAAGCAAAATCATACGCTTGATCACGTGACACAATAGATAATAATTTTAGTGAAACCATTCCCACACTATTGACAGGAAAAAGGATACTGACCTGTGTGTTTTCTCTGGTGTCTAACAAAGCGTCCTTTCTCTACAAAACCTTTGCCACATTCCAGACAAGAAAAAGGAAGATCACCCGTGTGTCTTCTCTGGTGTGCTGTAAGTGCTCCTTTCTGAGTGAAACACTTCCCACACTCTGTACATGAAAAGGGACGTTCCCCTGTGTGAGTTCTCAGATGAGCCACAAATGCTGCTTTATGCGCAAAAGATTTCACACAGTACGTACATGGAAACGGCCGCTCGCCTGTGTGTCTCCTCTGGTGGGTAACAAGGTGCCCCTTCCGAAAAAAAGATTTGCCACACGTTGCACATGAAAAGAGACGCTCTCCCGTATGACTCCTCTGGTGCCTAAGAAGGTCTCCTCTGTAAGTGAAAAGCTTCCCACACTCTGGACAAGAAAAAGGACGCTCGCCCGAGTGACTTCTCTGGTGCACAGTAAGTAACTTTTTTTGACCGAAACACTTCCCGCACTGTGGACACGCATAAGGACGTTCACCAGTGTGACTTCTCTCGTGGGTCACAAATGCCGCTCTTTGAGCAAACGATTTCCCGCACTGTGTGCATGAAAAAGGACGTTCGCCTGTGTGTCCCCTCTGGTGCGTAATAAGGTGTCCTTTACGACTGAAAGATTTGTTGCATATTGAACACGAATAAGGACGCTCGCCTGTGTGAATTCTCTGGTGTCTAAGAAGGTCTCCTTTCTGGGCAAAGCTTTTCTCGCACACCGAACAGGAAAAAGGTCGCTCGCCCGTGTGACTTCTCTGGTGTCTAAGAAGGTCCTGCTTCGATGTGAAACCCTTCCCACACTCTGAACATGGAAATGGAACCTCGTGTTTGTTCGTCCGTTGATTAAGTGATGATTTTGACGTTTTACATTGATCAGTTTTCGAGGATGTGATTGTTTTGTCATCTCCGAGTGTAACTGTATCCACACTGCTGTAAGTAATCCAATGGAGCTTGGCCAGATCAGGGGATATACCCGTACTGTGACTTACTGGCTGCGTACTTGAGGAAACAGGATGTGGCTCATCAAGAGAAGCTTGAGTATTAGAGAAAGGCACCGGTCTATATTCCTGGTCAAGTCCAGGATTTATATTCCGAGTAACATTCTTTACTTCAGTAGAACATTCCACCGTGCCATCATCATCATCTTCTTCCTTATAATCTGGAGACACAGAGAAATGTGGATTTGAGGAATTCCGATCATCGTGTCCATCTGCTGGTGAGAGAAACATTTTATCGTTATTACAAGCAAGTAAATATTCATAATTGTTCCATCAGAAATCATCTACCCGGGATTATTATTCAACGTTCCTCAGAGGTCAAGAAATTAATATTGCCGAACATGAGATCACACTGAGGAATGGAGATGGACCTTCATATGGTGTACAGTATCTCCTCCTCATTTGTTGGTCACATGACGTTATATTGAGGAATGGAGATGGACCTTCATATGGTGTACAGTATCTCCTCCTCATTTGTTGGTCACATGACGTTATATTGAGAAATGGAGATGGACCTTCATATGGTGTACAGTATCTCCTCCTCATTTGTTGGTCACATGACGTTATATTGAGGAATGGAGATGGACCTTCATATGGTGTACAGTATCTCCTCCTCATTTGTTGGTCACATGACGTTGTATTGAGGAATGGAGATGGACCTTCATATGGTGTACAGTATCTCCTCCTCATTTATTGGTCACATGATGTTATATTGAGGAATGGAGATGGACCTTCATATGGTGTACAGTATCTCCTCCTCATTTATTGGTCACATGATGTTATATTGAGGAATGGAGATGGACCTTCATATGGTGTACAGTATCTCCTCCTCATTTGTTGGTCACATGACGTTATATTGGGGAACGGAGATGGACCTTCATATGGTGTACAGTATCTCCTCCTCATTTGTTGGGGACATGACGTTATATTGAGGAATGGAGATGGACCTTCATATGGTGTCCAGTATCTCCTCCTGATTTGTTGGTCACATGACGTTATATTGAGGAATGGAGATGGACCTCATCTGTACAGATCTCATGTTCATAGAAGTATAATGAAAATGTGAATTGTTTCTGTTTATCATTAACGTGCTGATATCAAACCTCATCTGCAGATTGCTCATTACCTCTCACGTGCGTCTCTCCTTCCTCTTTAACCTCAATTTTCATGTCAATTGGTTCATCACCCTAAGAAAACAATTGAAGGAACATGTTTAAAATGTAAACACCAATATACAGAGACTACACAGAGGAACATGATCTCAGGTTAGAAATAATTCTTGAGATCTCTGTGCTCAGCCCCACCTACCTGATCATGGTGGGGGATGGTGAGATCTTCCTGGGTGGGATCCCGGGAATACAGGGGGCGGGGACATCTCTCTGGTGGGTTCCTCTTACTGGATCCATCTGTAGGAAACACACACAATGACTGAATACATTGTTTCTATGTGTGTATCAGATGATGGGGGATGTAGGCGGAGCCTCCGTACTGCTCTCTCCTCTTACCCGGTGATGTGAGGGGCGGCTCATTCTCCATCACCACGTCCTTGTAGAGATCCCGGTGTCCTCCTGGGCACACTATCTCCTCTGTTATACCATCCTCATCTATTTCATCATTAACCTCTTCTTTAACAATAATGTTGAAATCATTCAGAATTCCAAACTGAATGAATTAAAAAAAAAAAAGTAATGATATGGGGGAAATAGTTGTACAAGCAAAAAAAAACAATTGCATAGATTGTCAAGCTTCTACCTGATGGTGCTGTGGGACCTGGTGGTCCTCCATCACCACGTCCTTGTAGAGATCCCGGTGTCCTTCTAGATACTCCCACTCCTCCATGGAGAGATAGACAGAGACATCCTGACACCTTATAGGAACCTGACACACACAATGATACCGTCACCACCCAGACACGCCCCTTGTCTGTTCCTGGATCATGTCCCAGAATTCCCGGCACCGCTCACCTCTCCCGTCACCACCCAGACACGCCCCTTGTCTGTTCCTGGATCATGTCCCAGAATCCCCGGCACCGCTCACCTCTCCCGTCACCAGCTAGACACGCCCCTTGTCTGTTCCTGGATCATGTCCCAGAATCCCCGGCACCGCTCACCTCTCCCGTCACCACCCAGACACGCCCCTTGTCTGTTCCTGGATCATGTCCCAGAATCCCCGGCACCGCTCACCTCTCCCGTCACCACCCAGACACGCCCCTTGTCTGTTCCTGGATCATGTCCCAGAATCCCCGGCACCGCTCACCTCTCCCGTCACCACCCAGACACGCCCCTTGTCTGTTCCTGGATCATGTCCCAGAATCCCCGGCACCGCTCACCTCTCCCGTCACCACCCAGACACGCCCCTTGTCTGTTCCTGGATCATGTCCCAGAATCCCCGGCACCGCTCACCTCTCCCGTCACCACCCAGACACACCCCTTGTCTGTTCCTGGATCATGTCCCAGAATTCCCGGCACCGCTCACCTCTCCTGTCAGCAGATCAATGATCTTCTTGGTGACTTCTAGAATCTTCCCCTTGTTGTTTTTCTTGGGGATCCGGGACTGAGGAGGAGGCACTGTGATGGTTACCTGGTCACCAGACTTCTTGACAGCAGGGAAACTCTGTATTGAAACAGAAGGAGTGATGTCATGTGACCTCCCAGAATCCTCCTCACCTCTCCGGTCAGGTCTGTGTATTATGAATAGAGATCAGAGTGATGTCATGTGACCTCCCAGAATCCTCCTCACCTCTCCGGTCAGGTCTGTGTGTTATGAATAGAGATCAGAGTGATGTCATGTGACCTCCCAGAATCCTCCCCACCCCTCCGGTCAGGTCTGTGTTTTATGAATAGAGATCAGAGTGATGTCATGTGACCTCCCAGAATCCTCCTCACCTCTCCGGTCAGGTTCGTGTTTTATGAATAGAGATCAGAGTGATGTCATGTGACCTCCCAGAATCCTCCTCACCTCTCCGGTCAGCAGGTAGATGATCTCCAGGGTGAGGTCCAATATCCTCTCAGTCACGTGACTCCGGTCCTCGTCCATCGAGGTGGTCATGTGATCTATACCGGATGCTCCTCTCTGTAGGACGGGTAATAGGCGGAGAATTATTTGGACTGCGGGGCTCTTTGTCAAATGAATCGCTGTCTTTAGTTTGTCATCTCTCGCGGTTCGGACTGTCCCGGATCTCCAAATCTACGAGAGGCGCCGACCTCCGTCCATGTTACTACACAGAGAGATTACACCGGGAGTGCTATTCATACCTTACATGTGTTCGTCTGGTTATTACTGTTTACATAATTCTCCCACATTTATGATGCATTTGTATGTAGAAGAGACAGCTGAAGATAAAAAGATGTGAAAACTCACCTCTGACCTCAAACCTCCCATTTATAGGTGACATCACTTCCTGTCTGTAACTGACATCACTTCCTCTCAGCGCAAGCCATTCAGTATGGATAAGAGCACCACCTTGTGGGGAACAAAGGAACTGAAGCTCCCCCATAGAGTTTATATACACACAGGTTCTCGTAGTGTGTGGCGGACATTGTGATTATTATAAATCATGTTGTAAAGTAGCTACAATGCCGGGCTGAGGCACACAATGTCAGGCTGGGGCACACAATGCCAGGCTGGGGCACACAATGTCAGGCTGGGGCACACAATGCCAGGCTGGGGCACACAATGTCAGGCTGGGGCACACAATGCCAGGCTGGGGCACACAATGTCAGGCTGGGGCACACAATGCCAGGCTGGGGCACACAATGTCAGGCTGGGGCACACAATGCCAGGCTGGGGCACACAATGTCAGGCTGGGGCACACAATGCCAGGCTGGGGCACACAATGTCAGGCTGGGGCACACAATGCCAGGCTGGGGCACACAATGTCAGGCTGGGGCACACAATGCCAGGCTGGGGCACACAATGTCAGGCTGGGGCACACAATGCCAGGCTGGGGCACACAATGTCAGGCTGGGGCACACAATGCCAGGCTGGGGCACACAATGTCAGGCTGGGGCACACAATGCCAGGCTGGGGCACACAATGTCAGGCTGGGGCACACAATGCCAGGCTGGGGCACACAATGTCAGGCTGGGGCACACAATGCCAGGCTGGGGCACACAATGTCAGGCTGGGGCACACAATGCCAGGCTGGGGCACACAATGTCAGGCTGGGGCACACAATGCCAGGCTGGGGCACACAATGTCAGGCTGGGGCACACAATGCCAGGCTGGGGCACACAATGTCAGGCTGGGGCACACAATGCCAGGCTGGGGCACACAATGTCAGGCTGGGGCACACAATGCCAGGCTGGGGCACACAATGTCAGGCTGGGGCACACAATGCCAGGCTGGGGCACACAATGTCAGGCTGGGGCACACAATGCCAGGCTGGGGCACACAATGTCAGGCTGGGGCACACAATGCCAGGCTGGGGCACACAATGTCAGGCTGGGGCACACAATGCCAGGCTGGGGCACACAATGTCAGGCTGGGGCACACAATGCCAGGCTGGGGCACACAATGTCAGGCTGGGGCACACAATGCCAGGCTGGGGCACACAATGTCAGGCTGGGGCACACAATGCCAGGCTGGGGCACACAATGTCAGGCTGGGGCACACAATGCCAGGCTGGGGCACACAATGTCAGGCTGGGGCACACAATGCCAGGCTGGGGCACACAATGTCAGGCTGGGGCACACAATGCCAGGCTGGGGCACACAATGTCAGGCTGGGGCACACAATGCCAGGCTGGGGCACACAATGTCAGGCTGGGGCACACAATGCCAGGCTGGGGCACACAATGTCAGGCTGGGGCACACAATGCCAGGCTGGGGCACACAATGTCAGGCTGGGGCACACAATGCCAGGCTGGGGCACACAATGTCAGGCTGGGGCACACAATGCCAGGCTGGGGCACACAATGTCAGGCTGGGGCACACAATGCCAGGCTGGGGCACACAATGTCAGGCTGGGGCACACAATGCCAGGCTGGGGCACACAATGTCAGGCTGGGGCACACAATGCCAGGCTGGGGCACACAATGTCAGGCTGGGGCACACAATGCCAGGCTGGGGCACACAATGTCAGGCTGGGGCACACAATGCCAGGCTGGGGCACACAATGTCAGGCTGGGGCACACAATGCCAGGCTGGGGCACACAATGTCAGGCTGGGGCACACAATGCCAGGCTGGGGCACACAATGTCAGGCTGGGGCACACAATGCCAGGCTGGGGCACACAATGTCAGGCTGGGGCACACAATGCCAGGCTGGGGCACACAATGTCAGGCTGGGGCACACAATGCCAGGCTGGGGCACACAATGTCAGGCTGGGGCACACAATGCCAGGCTGGGGCACACAATGTCAGGCTGGGGCACACAATGCCAGGCTGGGGCACACAATGTCAGGCTGGGGCACACAATGCCAGGCTGGGGCACACAATGTCAGGCTGGGGCACACAATGCCAGGCTGGGGCACACAATGTCAGGCTGGGGCACACAATGCCAGGCTGGGGCACACAATGTCAGGCTGGGGCACACAATGCCAGGCTGGGGCACACAATGTCAGGCTGGGGCACACAATGCCAGGCTGGGGCACACAATGTCAGGCTGGGGCACACAATGCCAGGCTGGGGCACACAATGTCAGGCTGGGGCACACAATGCCAGGCTGGGGCACACAATGTCAGGCTGGGGCACACAATGCCAGGCTGGGGCACACAATGTCAGGCTGGGGCACACAATGCCAGGCTGGGGCACACAATGTCAGGCTGGGGCACACAATGCCAGGCTGGGGCACACAATGTCAGGCTGGGGCACACAATGCCAGGCTGGGGCACACAATGTCAGGCTGGGGCACACAATGCCAGGCTGGGGCACACAATGTCAGGCTGGGGCACACAATGCCAGGCTGGGGCACACAATGTCAGGCTGGGGCACACAATGCCAGGCTGGGGCACACAATGTCAGGCTGGGGCACACAATGCCAGGCTGGGGCACACAATGTCAGGCTGGGGCACACAATGCCAGGCTGGGGCACACAATGTCAGGCTGGGGCACACAATGCCAGGCTGGGGCACACAATGTCAGGCTGGGGCACACAATGCCAGGCTGGGGCACACAATGTCAGGCTGGGGCACACAATGCCAGGCTGGGGCACACAATGTCAGGCTGGGGCACACAATGCCAGGCTGGGGCACACAATGTCAGGCTGGGGCACACAATGCCAGGCTGGGGCACACAATGTCAGGCTGGGGCACACAATGCCAGGCTGGGGCACACAATGTCAGGCTGGGGCACACAATGCCAGGCTGGGGCACACAATGTCAGGCTGGGGCACACAATGCCAGGCTGGGGCACACAATGTCAGGCTGGGGCACACAATGCCAGGCTGGGGCACACAATGTCAGGCTGGGGCACACAATGCCAGGCTGGGGCACACAATGTCAGGCTGGGGCACACAATGCCAGGCTGGGGCACACAATGTCAGGCTGGGGCACACAATGCCAGGCTGGGGCACACAATGTCAGGCTGGGGCACACAATGCCAGGCTGGGGCACACAATGTCAGGCTGGGGCACACAATGCCAGGCTGGGGCACACAATGTCAGGCTGGGGCACACAATGCCAGGCTGGGGCACACAATGTCAGGCTGGGGCACACAATGCCAGGCTGGGGCACACAATGTCAGGCTGGGGCACACAATGCCAGGCTGGGGCACACAATGTCAGGCTGGGGCACACAATGCCAGGCTGGGGCACACAATGTCAGGCTGGGGCACACAATGCCAGGCTGGGGCACACAATGTCAGGCTGGGGCACACAATGCCAGGCTGGGGCACACAATGTCAGGCTGGGGCACACAATGCCAGGCTGGGGCACACAATGTCAGGCTGGGGCACACAATGCCAGGCTGGGGCACACAATGTCAGGCTGGGGCACACAATGCCAGGCTGGGGCACACAATGTCAGGCTGGGGCACACAATGCCAGGCTGGGGCACACAATGTCAGGCTGGGGCACACAATGCCAGGCTGGGGCACACAATGTCAGGCTGGGGCACACAATGCCAGGCTGGGGCACACAATGTCAGGCTGGGGCACACAATGCCAGGCTGGGGCACACAATGTCAGGCTGAGGCACACAATGCCAGGCTGTGGCACACACAGCGGGCAGAGTTCTGTCTTGTATTATAACGGGAATGTTCTGTAGAGACAAAGCGATAATTCTGCCACTTTATAGATCGCTGGTTCGGCCTCATCTGGTCCAGTTTTGGTCACCGATCCACAGGAAGGAAGTCCTGGAGCTGGAGAGAGTCCAGAGAAGGGGAACCAAACTAATTAGGGGGCTGGAGGACCAGAGCTATGAGACAAGGAGGGGGAGTGGCTGGAGGACCAAAGCTATGAGACCAGGCTACTAAATCTAAACATGTTCACGCTGGAAGTGAGGAGATTAGGAGGAGACATGATTGTGATGTACAAAATGTTGGGTGGTGATGGCAACATCTGCAATAGACTGTTTACATTGAACTCCATAACAAGGACTAGAGGCCGCCTCCTAACACTGGTGGAGAAAAGATTTAACCACAAAGGGGGGTAGGGGGTTCTTTTCAGTCAGAGCGGTTACATTCTGGAACTCTCTTCCACAAGCCGTGGTATCAGCTGAGAGTGTGGAATCATTCATAAAAGCATTTAGATACCTTCCTCAGAGACCGCAACATACAGGGGGACAGGTACTCTTATATACTAGACCACACAGGTACTCTTATATACTAGACCACACAGGTACTCTTATATACTAGACCACACAGGTACTCTTATATACTAGACCACACAGGTACTCTTATATACTAGACCACACAGGAATGCCCTGCGTGTAATGCTGCTAGTATGCCCTGCGTGTAATGCTGCTGGTATGCCCTGCGTGTAATACTGCTAGTATGCTGCGTGTAATGCTGCGTGTATGCCCTGCGTGTAATGCTGTGTATGCCCTGCGTGTAATTCTGTGTGTATGCCATGTGTGTAATGCCCTGCGTGTAATGCTGCGTGTATGTTATGTGTGTAATGCCCTGTGTGTAATGCTGCGTGTATGCCCTGTGTGTAATGCTGCGTGTATGCCATGTGTGTATGTTATGTGTGTAATGCTGTGTGTAATGCCCTGCGTGTAACGCTGCTAGTATGCCCTGTGTGTAATGCCGCTAGTATGCCCTGCGTGTAATACTGCTAGTATGCCCTGCGTGTAATGCTGCGTGTATGCCCTGTGTGTAATGCTGCGTGTATGCCATGTGTGTAATGCTGCGTGTATGCCCTGTGTGTAATGCTGCGTGTATGCCATGTGTGTAATGCTGCGTGTATGCCATGTGTGTAATGCCCTGCGTGTATTCCCTGCGTGTAGTGCCTGCATGTTGTGCTGTGTGTAATGCCCTGCGTGTTGTGCTGCGCGTATGCCCTGCATGTTGTGCGTGTGTTTGTGCAATGGCCGGTAGGGGCGAAGGGGGTTCTTCACAGTGAGAGCTGTTAGGGTCTGGAACTCACTGCCACAGGCGGCGATCTCAGCTAATAATGTGGAATTGTTCAAGAAACTGTGCACCTAATGGGCCCATGAGGAGGGGGGAGGGGTCTCCCTCCTTCCATGTCTCTCAACCACACTCCCATCCTCCCATGTCTCTCAACCACACTCCCATCCTTCCATGTCTCTCAACCACACTCCCATCCTCCCTCCTTCCATGTCTCTCAACCACACTCCCATCCTTCCATGTCTCTCAACCACACTCCCATCCTCCCTCCTTCCATGTCTCTCAACCACACTCCCATCCTCCTTCCATGCCTCTCTCTCAAACACACTCCCCTCC
>NW_017309303.1:15540-27253 GCF_000935625.1 Nanorana parkeri
TCCATGTCTCTCAACCACACTCCCATCCTCCTTCCATGTCCCTCAATCACAGTCCCATCCTCCTTTCTTCCATGTCTCTCAACCACACTCCCATTCTCCTTCCTTCCATTTCCCCCAGGCAGACTCCCACCCTCCTTTCTTCCATATCTCTCAACAACACTCCCATCCTCCCTCCATTTCTCCCAGGCTGACTCCCATCCTCCTTACTTCCATGCCTCTCAGGCAGACTCCCATCCTCCTTCCATGTCTATCTACCACACGCCAATCCCCCTTCCTTCCATGCTTTCCAGTCACACTCCTGTCCCGTTTCCTTCCATGTCTTCCAGCCACACTCCCGTCTTCATGCACCCCACACCTCTGCCTCTCTTTTATTATTCCCCTCTTTACAGTTTTTGTCATGTGCATATAAAATACTTCACTCACAACACCAAACGCTGGAAACTTTTGTATTATATTTTATTGAAAACTATAAAAAAAGACTTTGAAAGAGAAATATTTGACGTCTCCGCCTGGAATCCTTCTGAAAACATTCCGATCCGCCGAAAACACAAAATAAGCCCTCCACCCCTTCGATGAGACGTGCAGTGCGGCATTATATATCTGTTCTTAATATACAAGAGGTAACCATTAGAGGACTGATACCATGGGGAGTATTTTAGATGTGCTCCAAGAAGGGACTCTACCCCCAAATTCACGGGTAACAGAATTTCCTGTTATTTATTGAATCATAAAATTGTTCTACAGATGGAAACGTTGGCGGAATGCCACCGTACTTTGCCACCAACCTCAAAGAACAGGTCAAAGGGTGCTTCCCGTGTGACTTCTGTACTTGTGTTGAGGATTTCTTTTCCAAGTGAAACATTTTCCGCACCCTCAACATTAAAAAGGACGCTCTCCTTTGTGGCTTTTCTGGTGCATAAGAAGGGAGTCTTTCCGAGTGAAACTTTTCCCGCACTCTGAACATGAAAAAGGACGCTCACCCCTGTGACTTCTCTGATGCGTAAGGAGGTTTTCTTTCTGCGTGAAAGTCTTCCCACACTCTGAACATGAAAAAGGACGCTCGCCCGTATGACTTCTTTGGTGTGTAAGAAGCCTTTCTTTCCGAGTGAAGCATTTGCCGCACTCTGTGCATGAAAAAGGGCGCTCGCCCGTGTGTTTTCTCTGATGCGTAATAAGGTTTTCTTTCTGAGTGAAACTTTTCCCACATTCTGAACATGAAAAAGGACGCTCACCCGTATGACTTCTTTGGTGTGTAAGAAGCCTTTCTTTCCGCGTGAAACATTTACCGCACTCTGCACATGAAAAAGGACGCTCGCCCGTATGACTTCTCTGGTGCGTAAGAAGATCTCCTTTCTGAGTGAAGCATTTTCCACACTCTGCGCATGAAAACGGACGCTCGCCCATGTGAATTCTCTGGTGTTCAATAAGTACACTTTTCCGAGCAAAACTTTTTCCGCACTCTGAACATGGGAACGGACGCTCGCCCGTGTGAGTTCTCTGGTGCACAATACAGTTCCCTTTCACACTGAAACTTCTCCCGCACTCTGGGCACGGAAATGGACGCTTGCTGGTCAGTTCCCCTTGTTTCACAAGAGATGATTCTCCTACAGAATACTTTACAATGCCATTGTCCTCTGTGATAAAACCCAAAGAGCAAAGAGAATTTTCTCCTGAGGTATCCCAGACATATCGTCCATCTGTGGAGAAGAAGCATTTTATGAATCATAAAATCACGGAGTCATCGCCACCTCATGTGTTGGTCACATGACGTTATATTGAGGAATGGAGATGGACCTTCCATATGGTGTACAGTATCTCCTCCTCATTTGTTGGGGACATGACGTTATATTGAGGGATGGAGATGGACCTTCATATGGTGTCCAGTATCTCCTCCTCATTTGTTGGGGACATGACGTTATATTGAGGGATGGAGATGGACCTTCATATGGTGTCCAGTATCTCCTCCTCATTTGTTGGGGACATGACGTTATATTGAGGGATGGAGATGGACCTTCATATGGTGTCCAGTATCTCCTCCTCATTTGTTGGGGACATGACGTTATATTGAGGGATGGAGATGGACCTTCATATGGTGTCCAGTATCTCCTCCTCATTTGTTGGGGACATGACGTTATATTGAGGGATGGAGATGGACCTTCATATGGTGTCCAGTATCTCCTCCTCATTTGTTGGGGACATGACGTTATATTGAGGGATGGAGATGGACCTTCATATGGTGTCCAGTATCTCCTCCTCATTTGTTGGGGACATGACGTTATATTGAGGGATGGAGATGGACCTTCATATGGTGTCCAGTATCTCCTCCTCATTTGTTGGGGACATGACGTTATATTGAGGGATGGAGATGGACCTTCATATGGTGTCCAGTATCTCCTCCTCATTTGTTGGGGACATGACGTTATATTGAGGGATGGAGATGGACCTTCATATGGTGTCCAGTATCTCCTCCTCATTTGTTGGGGACATGACGTTATATTGAGGGATGGAGATGGACCTTCATATGGTGTCCAGTATCTCCTCCTCATTTGTTGGGGACATGACGTTATATTGAGGGATGGAGATGGACCTTCATATGGTGTCCAGTATCTCCTCCTCATTTGTTGGGGACATGACGTTATATTGAGGGATGGAGATGGACCTTCATATGGTGTCCAGTATCTCCTCCTCATTTGTTGGGGACATGACGTTATATTGAGGGATGGAGATGGACCTTCATATGGTGTCCAGTATCTCCTCCTCATTTGTTGGGGACATGACGTTATATTGAGGGATGGAGATGGACCTTCATATGGTGTCCAGTATCTCCTCCTCATTTGTTGGGGACATGACGTTATATTGAGGGATGGAGATGGACCTTCATATGGTGTCCAGTATCTCCTCCTCATTTGTTGGGGACATGACGTTATATTGAGGGATGGAGATGGACCTTCATATGGTGTCCAGTATCTCCTCCTCATTTGTTGGGGACATGACGTTATATTGAGGGATGGAGATGGACCTTCATATGGTGTCCAGTATCTCCTCCTCATTTGTTGGGGACATGACGTTATATTGAGGGATGGAGATGGACCTTCATATGGTGTCCAGTATCTCCTCCTCATTTGTTGGGGACATGACGTTATATTGAGGGATGGAGATGGACCTTCATATGGTGTCCAGTATCTCCTCCTCATTTGTTGGGGACATGACGTTATATTGAGGGATGGAGATGGACCTTCATATGGTGTCCAGTATCTCCTCCTCATTTGTTGGGGACATGACGTTATATTGAGGGATGGAGATGGACCTTCATATGGTGTCCAGTATCTCCTCCTCATTTGTTGGGGACATGACGTTATATTGAGGAATGGAGATGGAGCTTCATATGGTGTACAATATCTCCTCCTCATTTGTTGGGGACATGACCTTAGGGTTAACCCTAAGATTCCCCAGAAATGTAACCACATATGTTCCAAAGGAACTCATACACCTCCAGGCCTACCCTACATGGCATGCACAAGGAAAGGAGTGCAGCACAAATTGAACAAAAGGAGAAGCAATGCTTGTTTCAGGGGGTCAGGACATGCCTGGGGACTTCTGTGAAGATCTCCTGATTCACTTTCAGCACCCACACCGGTTACTTGCTGAAACGTGACTTTGTTGCAGCATATTTTATCACTCACCTGTCCCAATATCTAGAGACGCTTTTTTCTTTTTATTGTTCGTCACCCCGGCCTCCTCCTGACCACCCGTCTCGTACATGTCTTCCTCTTCCGCTTTAATATCCATCCTGTCCTCACCCTGAAACAACAGAATGATATCAAATCTTCAACCCCCCGAGCACTCAAAGGTAACAATCAATATAATGTCACACGGTGTGGAGTCACTTTGGCGTTCCGGATACTTTCTTCCACCGACCTGATCATGGTGGGGGATGGCGAGATCTTCCTGGGTGGAATCCCAGGAATACAGAGGACGGGGACATGTCTCTGGTGGCTCCATCGTAATGCTAACATCCCCCTCGTCATACTCATCCTTTATTTCCTTTTTAATAATAATATTATAATTCTGCAGGTCTCCTCTCTGAAAAAGAAATGAAATGTTTACAAATCAGCTCAAAAAAGACTCAACTGATTAATAAATGTTCAGCATCCACCTACCTGATCATGGTGGGGGAGGGTGAGATCTTCCTGGGTGGGATCCCAGGAATACAGAGGACGGGGACATCTCTCTGGTGGGTTCCTCTTACTGGATCCATCTGTAGGAAACACACACACTGACTGAATACATTGTTTCTATGTGTGTATCAGATGATGGGGGACGTAGGCGGAGCCTCCGTACTGCTCTCTCCTCTTACCCGGTGATGTGAGGGGCGGGGCATTCTCCATCACCACGTCCTTGTAGAGATCCCGGTGTCCTCCTAGATACTCGCACTCATCCATGGAGAAATAGACAGAGACATCCTGACACCTTATAGGAACCTGACACACATAATGATACCGTCACCACCCAGACACGCCCCTTGTCTGTTCCTGGATCATGTCCCAGAATTCCCGGCACAGCTCACCTCTCCCTTGTCTGGTGGCGGAATCACAAACTCCAACTTTCTGCAATAATCGTTGGCTGACACGGTACAATATTCTACTACTATAAACCATAACAGAGACTATGGAGGACGGACATGACGGGGGGGGGGGCTACTGGGTGTAAATATAAAATAATATCTTATTACCTCCTCTGCTTCCAGTTCCAGCAATGTCTCCTCTCTACGTTCTAGAAACAGAACTCTCACCCGTAACTTCCTGTCTGTTTCACATCAGTTCCTGTTTTCATTCTTACGTTGTTGCATGTCCGTAGATTCCGCTTGGTGAGATCTCCTCCTGGTGGGGAATATGAGAACTTCAACCTCCATTTCAAACGTTAGTCCCGGGACTGATGATCGCTCTCCAGCACTTCTAAAGGCCTTCCAACTTTTTCTCCTCTCTAATCTATAGTTTTGAGGCAAGGGTGACGGCGCAGTGCCTCTGGTGAGATTCTGGGAATGATGAGGATCCCAAATCTCACGAGAAGACAATCTTGTAGTGTCTTCTTGGCAGATTTGAGGTACCTGCAGGGCCAGACTGGGGACAAAAATGCTTCCACTCATCATGATGGGGGACGGTGTGACCATCCTTTGTGGAATTCCGGGAATACAGAGGACGGGGACATCTCTCTGGTGGGTTCCTCTTACTAGATCCATCCAGGGGCGTCCCGAGGCCGGGTGTCACCCGGAGCGGATATCGGGTGACAACCCCGCCTTGACGTTATCGCGCGGTTATCCTTTTGATACCTGCCGGCGGCCATCTCGGTGATGGACGCCAACAGAGAGAGGAGGGGACGTTTCACCCGGCAGGATAAGGTATGCCGCCGGCATTCTATCGAAAGCACCAACTCATCGAAATCTCCAAGTACCTCACGGCCGGGTACTTGCAAGTTGGAGATTTCTACCAGACGGCGCTAGACTGCAAAACACAAAGACTGACGGAGCTTCTGTACAGCTGCATTGTAACAATATTCAGCATGTGGCAAACTCAACGAGTATTCTGAAAACGCTCTGGGAGTTCCAGAAGATGGGTGAGGCGCTGGGGAAGTCCTGGAGGCCAGCATGGGAGCGAGGTGACGAAGGAGCCAGAGATCAGGAGGTCTCGGGAGGATCGTAGGGAATATTTTGATATGTCATGTGATTTGTGAAGGGAAAAGGGGGCCCCAAGGTAATCGGTGGACCCTACTTTCTCTTGCAAGGTCCGCTTTACCACTTTCGGCCCAAAACCAAAGCTGTAGAATGAAGTGTTCACGCCACTGAGGTCCTCTCTGGCATAGTCAGGACACAGGCGGTTGTGTGCAGCTATGCCAGGTTGGCGATTGGTAGTCTTCTCACGAGTCGGGCTGTAGATAATAACAAGATCAAGCAATGGGTAGTCCCAAAGATTGTCCCATTCCCCATCATCGAGGATTACATTTTTTGGGGGTGTTTTTACATTTATTTACCTTTTTTTTTAAAACTTAACTTTATTGCTCTGACATAGGAGGCTCAATGCCCCCCCTGTGACAGGTCCTCTTTAAGAAGACATTGGGGGTCTATTAGATCCTATCGCCAGCCCCTCAGAGGGTTTTACACATGGTCCCAACACTGCCCATGTATGGCATAGGTAAGAGAAAGTCACTCCCGTGGTCTTGTGGTAGTGAGGACAATGCACTGTGACACTCAGTCCTATATAAAATGTCGGCAATATAGAGACAAGAACCATCTCTGCCACCATTTGTAATTGGTCACCAACTTCCCTGTCAGTACCAGCTGGCATTTTAGAGCCACAGGCCCTGCAATATAAGGGGGCGGGGTTAAGGCTGAGTAAGGGGGCGGAGCTCTTGTACACCGGTAGGAATATCCCAGCGCAGCTACTCACACTGTAGATGGTACAGCCCCTGCGGCGGGGGGGGGGAAATGGTTTCTGGAGTGGGTACTTTCTCACAGCGGGAATCTTTGAGCGCAATAGACACGCCGCAGGTAGTAAAGCCCGTGCGGCAAAATATCACAAATGGTATAGCCCGAGCGCTGTCACTGTGGTATAGGTATTGCCAGACCCTCCCCCCCCCCTCCATGAATAAAGTTGGTACAGTCCTTCGGCGGGAATCTCCTCACGCTGCTCAGCTCAGTCAGAAGCACAGGCATCGGGTCACGCGACCTTCCTCAGCCAATCACCGAGCGGCCCGACTGCGACCTCTAGTATCACACTTGTATCCTAGAACGGAGCCATGTTTCCGAGGTCCGGCACCTTACTTTTAAGGTTACGTGTTCTCCAACAAAATGGCCGCCAGCCTCCCAACCATATCCCCGAACTGGGGACACTTTTGTGAAGGAACACAGAGCGCGGGGGCGGTGCTCTATGAGAAGAGCTCACCTCAGCGTCTGAGGAGAGTGAGAGAGAGGTCTGACTGACTATGAGGCGCTGAACTCCTCACAGGACACTGTGGGCGCCATTCACTGTTCATTAACCCCTCACTGTCCCCTCCATAGTGTGCATTAACCCCTCACTGTCCTGTCCCTACAGTCTGTGTACATTAACCCTTCATGGTGAGTATAAATTAACCCTTTCCTGTCTATAGTCTCTGTATACCGTAGTAACCATGCATGTATATATATATATATATTCCCTTTCCTCTCTATAGTTGGTGTAAATTAACCCTTTACTGTCCCTTTCATTATATATATATTTATCCCTCGTTACCAATTTAACCCCTTCGTGACCAAGGCCTTTTTTCCACCCATGTTATAATCCACATTTTAGGCCTGAAAATGAATTCAAACCCCCCCAAACGTGATATATCTTCTGAAAGCCGAGACGGCGGCAGGTTAAAATTGTTTACGTTGCCCGATATTAGCGCAACGTGTTATCAAACCCCAACCTTTTGTAAAAAATGCACTTAAATGTCCCAAAACACAATAAAACCCCCATTTTTAAAATAAAAGATGAGGTGACGACGAGTAAATAGATACCCAACATGCCCGGGTTAAACATTTTGTGCGTCCGTGGAAACGGCGACCGAATCCAGTACCCCCATGAAGTCCATAGACGACGCTTTAAAAGCCTCCCCCTACAGGTCATCGGTTTAGAGATACCCAAAAATACTGGCCCTACAATTAGTGCTTTCACTCCGGAGTGCGCGGCGATACCCAACATGTGTAGCGCGATCGTCGTTAATTATTTTAACATTTATTTCATTTAATATTAATTTTAAAAAACATATATTTTTTAAATTTTACTTTAATTGCTATCACATGGGGGGGGGTTTAGAATCCCCCTATGTGATAGCATATTGGCGGTGACAGGTCCTCTTTAAGGTGGCGCTGGGAGTCCAAGAGACCCCTAGTGTCACCTTTACACTGGAAATAAGCTATTGGGGTGCAGACTGCACTTCAATAGCTTATTGCTGGGCTTCAGGAGCCGACCAATGACAGTTCTTGGCCCCGGAAGTGATGTAATACTCGTTGCTCGCGGTCCTATAGTATGGGGAGGAGATCGGGAAAAAACTGAGGTTCGCCGATCTCCCCCCGACGCCAGAGAAGCCGGGCCCGTAGGAGGGGCAACGGAGCCCGGAAAACTCGTCTGATGGGGGGGTTGGCCCGTTTACCGGCCCGGAGAAGCAATCTGGCGGCAGCTGAGTCGCCCGATCACGTCTATTGTAAAGCCGACAATTGTACACAGAGTCCCGACATCTTTAAACGGCCAGGTGCCAGTGATGTACTATGGACGTCACTGGTCACTATGGGGTTAAGGGGCGGAGCTTGCATGAGTGGATGACACCATCTCTACTAGCATTACAAATTCACCTGTGCCCAGAAGGCAGTCACCAATACCAGGATGTAGTGTTCTCCAGACAGCAGCCATCTTGTATCTTCCTTTCTGTCTCCCGATGGCAGATCATTGTGGGCGGCGCAGATGTGGCTCCGGAGGGTGGAGAGGCGGCAGCTTGCTCCCGTGCTCATACGGGACAGGTCCTCTTTCTGCACCTCCCGGAGTTCCATACGGCGTGTGCTCGCTCTCCATTCTGAGGAGAATAAACATTATTTGCCGCCATTTCTTTCTTGTTTCAGTTTTCTGCAGTTTCAGCCTTTAGTGGTCAGTTCAGAGTGACAGGAAGAGGAGGAGCCGTGTCAGGAAGGACTAGAAATAAGCACTGAGCCGGATCTCCCGGGGGCTCTCGTGTCAGGTATGAGGTAGGTTGTCATCAGACTTGTAGCTCTGGTCCCCCCTCGGCCTGCTGACTGTACATTGTGATGATTATCTGTAGGGATCCGACGATTCCGGTTTTTCCGTATCAAGTGTCGATACTTCCGATACTTATATTTCGGTACTCGCCGATACCAGTACTTCCGGTAGCATGGAGCCGCCTTCCGGGGTAATCAGAAAGCCAGGAAGGCTTCTTGATTGCACGGGAAGCCGACTCCATTCTGTTCGGCCGGCTGGATGCTGATTGGCCCGGAAGCCGGCTTCCCAGCCAAACAGATCGGCGCGACAATATGGCGACACGAACCCCCCACCCTGCAGGCACCTCATTCCCCTCACATAGATCCTTAGCAGCCGCCATTACCGTACCAGTCCCTCGGCCAGCTGGGCAGACACCTCTCTCCAAGCTCAGATCTGCCCACGTCTCCTCTGCGCACAGCGCCCACATGATCGTCTCTCAGCACGCTACCTACTGTGAAGCACAGAGGTGGATCTATGGTGTTTTGGGTGGTACGGGAGCTAGAGCAGCACAAGGAATTTAGTCAAAATTTGCGGAAAGCGCCCCCCCCCCCAAATTTTTTTTTATCTTCACAACCTCCCTACTAATCCAACCTTTCCCACCACATCCTACCATACACCACCCTATTTTCTTCACTCTTTGATATTCTTTACCCATCATACCTTTGCTGCAAACCCGAATCTGTATCTTTCCAACTGCTGATAGCTATGGCTATACCTCACTTCTAGGTTTGTAAATTTCAGGTCACTTTAGGATCCCTGACCTCGAATGTGCCACTCGACACTACATGACCCTCAAACCAAATTGTAGCAAAAGTTAGATTTATTAAGCCTGTATTGCGCTCATTACTGTTAATGTTGTTATTATGACTTTTGTATCCGCTGCCTGTATAACTGAACGGTGATGTTCCTGCACTTTTGTTTCTGTGCTCAGTTGAAATTTTCAATAAAAACCTTATAAAACATGTTGGGGAGATGAAAGCAGCATATTAACAGAAAGTATTGGCGGGAGCTGCACATAGGGGCACGTGGACAGTCTAGCATGGCAATGACCTGAAACTTAGGACCAAGTCAACCCTTCAGTGGCTGCAGCCGAGAAGGTTCTGGAACCTCCTGACCTCAACATCACTGAGCCACTATGGAGAGATCTCATACATGCCGAGGAAGAACCTGGAGCAAGAAACTAGAGGAAGAACCTGGAAGAAGAACAAAAAGGAAGAACCTGGAGTAACCTGAAAGAAGAGCCTTGAAGAATAACCTGGAGGAAGAACTTGGAAGAAAACCTAGAGGACGAACCTGGAGGAAGTATCTAGAGGAAGAACCTGGAAGAATAACCTAGAGGAAGAACTTGGAAGAAAACCTAGAGGAAGAACCTGGACAAAGTATCTAGAAGAAGAACCTGGAGAAAGTATCTAGAGGAAGAACCTGGAGGAAGTATCTAGAGGAAGAACCTGGAGGAAGTATCTAGAGGAAGAACTCAGAGGAAGAATAACCCGGAGGAAGAAATTGGAAGAAAACCTAGAGGAAGAACTTGGAGGAAGTATCTAGAGGAAGAACCTGGAGGAACTATCTAGAAGAAGAACCTGTAGGAAGTATCTAGAAGAAGAACCTGGAGGAAGTATCTAGAGGAAGAACCTGGAGGAAGTATCTAGAGGAAGAGCCTGGAGGAAGAACTTGGAAGAAAACCTAGAGGAAGAACCTGGAGGAACTATCTAGAAGAAGAACCTGTAGGAAGTATCTAGAAGAAGAACCTGGAGGAAGTATCTAGAGGAAGAACCTGGAGGAAGTATCTAGAGGAAGAACCTGGAGGAAGAACTTGGAAGAAAACCTAGAGGAAGAACCTGGAGGAACTATCTAGAAGAAGAACCTGTAGGAAGTATCTAGAAGAAGAACCTGGAGGAAGTATCTAGAGGAAGAACCTGGAGGAAGTATCTAGAGGAAGAACCTGGAGGAAAAACCTAGAGCAGGGGGTGTCAAACTCAATTTAATTGTGGGCCGCATCAACATTATGGTTGCCCTCACAGGGCCTGTAAGACTATATAAATGTATCTAATCTTTATCATAATTGCCTCTGCATTCGATGATCTCTGGTTTTAGTAATAACTTAATACCTAGATCTGAAAGTAGAAGTCTAGGAAATAACCTGGTGGGCCGGATTCGGCCCCTGGGCCTTGAGTTTGACACATGTGACCTAGAGGAAGAACCTGCAGGAAGAATGGGCAGCTTTACCTCACGAGAAGATAAAGAACCTCAATCACAACTATCACAGAAGACTGTAAACCGTTGTTGATTCTGAAGAGGACAACACATAATAATAACTCGGGGTTTACAAAGTTTTCAACAGGAGCATTTTATTATTTCCTTTATTGCTATGGTTTCTTTACTGGTTGTGCTGTTCTGTGATGTCTGAGAGTTTAATATGAATCACATGAATAAGAAATCTCTTTGGTCCTGATCACTCATGTCTCCTCCACAGATGGCCCACATCTTACAAATTCTACCGGGCGTATGTAAGCACAGGAGCTCCACTGTAAGAAAGGGGGAAAAAAATGTGATCCAGTTCTGGACTTCAAGTTTGTTACATACCTGAGCTGGTTTGTACAGAAGATGCCTTCTTATTAATGGTGACCATCATCCCTCACGTACGTCTAGTTCTTCATCCTAAAACAATTGAATGGAAGAAAAAGTATTTTAAATGTAATCCCTTACAAACTGGCAACACTCACCCGGAGGTAATACTATGATCTGTGTGCTGCCAATCTCATTTACACTCAGCCCCATCTACCTGACCTTGGTGGGGGATGGTGAGATCTTCCTGGGTGGAGTCCCGGGAATACAGAGGATGGGGACATCTCTCTGGTGGGTTCCTCCTACTGGATCCATCTGTAGGAGACACACACACTGACTGAATACATTGTTTCTATGTGTGT
>NW_017309303.1:29323-37143 GCF_000935625.1 Nanorana parkeri
GAAGAACCTGGAGGAAGTATCTAGAGGAAGAACCTGGAGGAAAAACCTAGAGCAGGGGGTGTCAAACTCAATTTAATTGTGGGCCGCATCAACATTATGGTTGCCCTCACAGGGCCTGTAAGACTATATAAATGTATCTAATCTTTATCATAATTGCCTCTGCATTCGATGATCTCTGGTTTTAGTAATAACTTAATACCTAGATCTGAAAGTAGAAGTCTAGGAAATAACCTGGTGGGCCGGATTCGGCCCCTGGGCCTTGAGTTTGACACATGTGACCTAGAGGAAGAACCTGCAGGAAGAATGGGCAGCTTTACCTCACGAGAAGATAAAGAACCTCAATCACAACTATCACAGAAGACTGTAAACCGTTGTTGATTCTGAAGAGGACAACACATAATAATAACTCGGGGTTTACAAAGTTTTCAACAGGAGCATTTTATTATTTCCTTTATTGCTATGGTTTCTTTACTGGTTGTGCTGTTCTGTGATGTCTGAGAGTTTAATATGAATCACATGAATAAGAAATCTCTTTGGTCCTGATCACTCATGTCTCCTCCACAGATGGCCCACATCTTACAAATTCTACCGGGCGTATGTAAGCACAGGAGCTCCACTGTAAGAAAGGGGGAAAAAAATGTGATCCAGTTCTGGACTTCAAGTTTGTTACATACCTGAGCTGGTTTGTACAGAAGATGCCTTCTTATTAATGGTGACCATCATCCCTCACGTACGTCTAGTTCTTCATCCTAAAACAATTGAATGGAAGAAAAAGTATTTTAAATGTAATCCCTTACAAACTGGCAACACTCACCCGGAGGTAATACTATGATCTGTGTGCTGCCACTCTCATTTACACTCAGCCCCATCTACCTGACCTTGGTGGGGGATGGTGAGATCTTCCTGGGTGGAGTCCCGGGAATACAGAGGATGCGGACATCTCTCTGGTGGGTTCCTCCTACTGGATCCATCTGTAGGAGACACACACACTGACTGAATACATTGTTTCTATGTGTGTATCATATGATGGGGGACGTAGGCGGAGCCTCCGTACTGCTCTCTCCTCTTACCTGGTGATGTGAGGGGCGGCTCATTCTCCATCACCACGTCCTTGTAGAGATCCCGGTGTCCTTCTAGATACTCCCACTCCTCCATGGAGAGATAGACAGAGACATCCTGACACCTTATAGGAACCTGACACACACAATGATACAGTCACCACCCAGACACATCCCTTGTCTGTTCCCGGATCATGTCCCAGAATCCCCGGCACCGCCCACCTCTCCCGTCACCACCCAGACACGCCCCTTGTCTGTTCCTGGATCATGTCCCAGAATCCCCGGCACCGCTCACCTCTCCCGTCACCACCCAGACACGCCCCTTGTCTGTTCCTGGATCATGTCCCAGAATTCCCGGCACCAATCACCTCTCCTGTCAGCAGCTCCATCATCTTCTCGGTGACTTCTAGAATCTTCTTGTCACATCTCTCAAGTATTAGGGAGTGAGGTGGGAATGGTACATGGATACTGGGTGTCTGTTGCTCATTAAATATTTTCCTTGCTACCTTATAATCCTGTTAAAAATAAAAACTGTTATCACTGTGGATATTCATCAGCTCTTGAGTCAGGTCTGCGTTTTATGAATAGAGATCAGAGTGATGTCATGTGACCTCCCAGAATCCTCCTCCCCCCTCCGGTCAGGTCTGTGTTTTATGAATAGAGATCAGAGTGATGTCATGTGACCTCCCAGAATCCTCCTCACCCCTCCGGTCAGGTCTGTGTTTTATGAATAGAGATCAGAGTGATGTCAAGTGACCTCCCAGAATCCTCCTCACCTCTCCGGTCAGGTCTGTGTTTTATGAATAGAGATCAGAGTGATGTCATGTGACCTCCCAGAATCCTCCTCACCTTTCCGGTCAGGTCTGTGTTTTATGAATAGAGATTAGAGTGATGTCATGTGGCCGCCCAGAATCCTCCTCACACCTCCGGTCAGGTCTGTGTTTTATGAATAGAGATCAGAGTGATGTCATGTGACCTCCCAGAATCCTCCTCACCCCTCCGGTCAGGTCTGTGTTTTATGAATAGAGATCAGAGTGATGTCATGTGACCTCCCAGAATCCTCCTCCCCCCTCCGGTCAGGTCTGTGTTTTATGAATAGAGATCAGAGTGATGTCATGTGACCTCCCAGAATCCTCCTCACCTCTCCGGTCTGTTCTGTGTTTTATAATAGAGATAAGAGTGATGTCATGTGACCTCCCAGAATCCTCCTCACCTCTCCGGTCAGGTCTGTGTTTTATTAATAGAGATAAGAGTGATGTCATGTGACCTCCCAGAATCCTCCTCACCTCTCCGGTCAGGTCTGTGTTTTATTAATAGAGATAAGAGTGATGTCATGTGACCTCCCAGAATCCTCCTCACCTCTCCGGTCAGGTCTGTGTTTTATTAATAGAGATAAGAGTGATGTCATGTGACCTCCCAGAATCCTCCTCACCTCTCCGGTCAGGTCTGTGTTTTATTAATAGAGATAAGAGTGATGTCATGTGACCTCCCAGAATCCTCCTCACCTCTCCGGTCAGGTCTGTGTTTTATTAATAGAGATAAGAGTGATGTCATGTGACCTCCCAGAATCCTCCTCACCTCTCCGGTCAGGTCTGTGTTTTATTAATAGAGATAAGAGTGATGTCATGTGACCTCCCAGAATCCTCCTCACCTCTCCGGTCAGGTCTGTGTTTTATTAATAGAGATAAGAGTGATGTCATGTGACCTCCCAGAATCCTCCTCACCTCTCCGGTCAGGTCTGTGTTTTATTAATAGAGATAAGAGTGATGTCATGTGACCTCCCAGAATCCTCCTCACCTCTCCGGTCAGGTCTGTGTTTTATTAATAGAGATAAGAGTGATGTCATGTGACCTCCCAGAATCCTCCTCACCTCTCCGGTCAGGTCTGTGTTTTATTAATAGAGATAAGAGTGATGTCATGTGACCTCCCAGAATCCTCCTCACCTCTCCGGTCAGGTCTGTGTTTTATGAATAGAGATCAGAGTGATGTCATGTGACCTCCCAGAATCCTCCTCACCTCTCCGGTCAGGTCTGTGTTTTATGAATAGAGATCAGAGTGATGTCATGTGACCTCCCAGAATCCTCCTCACCTCTCCGGTCAGGTCTGTGTTTTATGAATAGAGATCAGAGTGATGTCATGTGACCTCCCAGAATCCTCCTCACCCCTCCGGTCAGGTCTGTGTTTTATGAATAGAGATCAGAGTGATGTCATGTGACCTCCCAGAATCCTCCTCACCTCTCCGGTCAGGTCTGTGTTTTATGAATAGAGATCAGAGTGATGTCATGTGACCTCCCAGAATCCTCCTCACCTCTCCGGTCAGGTCTGTGTTTTATTAATAGAGATAAGAGTGATGTCATGTGACCTCCCAGAATCCTCCTCACCTCTCCGGTCAGGTCTGTGTTTTATGAATAGAGATCAGAGTGATGTCATGTGACCTCCCAGAATCCTCCTCACCTCTCCGGTCAGGTCTGTGTTTTATGAATAGAGATCAGAGTGATGTCATGTGACCTCCCAGAATCCTCCTCACCTCTCCGGTCAGGTCTGTGTTTTATGAATAGAGATCAGAGTGATGTCATGTGACCTCCCAGAATCCTCCTCACCTCTCCGGTCAGGTCTGTGTTTTATGAATAGAGATCAGAGTGATGTCATGTGACCTCCCAGAATCCTCCTCACCTCTCCGGTCAGGTCTGTGTTTTATGAATAGAGATCAGAGTGATGTCATGTGACCTCCCAGAATCCTCCTCACCTCCCTGGTCAGCAGGTAGATGATCTCAAGGGCGAGGTCTAATATTCTGTGTATATGTCGTAGAACGGACATAATTATTTGACAAAAAGCTGTAATGTTATCAGCAGACTGTTGGCCCCCTCACCAAACTCAGAGCAAAGAGCAGCAGACAGACCCAGAGATGACGTCACTGGGTCTCCACACAGTTTACTTCAAAAGCGAAGTGATTTGATTGAAAATTTTTAATTGCACGTTAATCAGAGGGTAACATGGAAGGCATTATATGCGTACACGTCAATTTAGCTTTAAAAGTTAAAAAAGGACAAATCTTCCCATTCATGTTTAAATCTTCTCATTCTAGGATTCTTCTCTGGATAGACCAGACCGTGAAATGCTTGCAGTGTGCTTTTTCTGGTGTATGAGTAGGTATCCTTTCTGAACGAAACATTTACCACACTCTGTACATAAAAAAGGCCGTTCCCCTGTGTGAACCCTCCGATGCGTAAGAAGGTTTGCTTTTTGTGTAAAACATTTCCCACACTCCGAACAGGAAAAAGGTCGCTCCCCAGTGTGACATTTCTGATGTGTAAGAAGATGGCCTTTCCGTATGAAAGACTTCCCACACTCCGTACATGAAAAAGGACGTGCACCCGTGTGACTTTTCTGGTGTGTAAGAAGGTGTCCTTTTCGCATGAAACCTTTCCCGCACTCTGAACATGAAAAAGGACGCTCACCTGTGTGATTTCTCTGGTGTGTAAGAAGCAGTCCTTTCTGAGTAAAATATTTCCCACACTCCATACAGGAAAATGGAAACTCACCTGTGTGACTCCTCTGGTGTGTAAGAAGGTGTGCCTTCTGAGTGAAACATTTCCCACACTCTGGGCAGTAATAAGTATAATTTCCTGTGTGACTTTTCTGGTGAGCAATAAGTACTCTTTTACGTGTGAAACTCTTCTTGCACTCTGGACAAGAAAAAGGACGTTCGCCTGTGTGACGCCTCTGGTGAGTGAGAAGGTCTCCTTTGTGAGTGAAACTTTTCTCGCACTCTGAACAAGAAAAAGGACGCTCACCTGTGTGGCTTTTCTGGTGTATAAGAAGGTGTCCTTTCCGTAGGAAACACCTTCCACACTCTGAGCAGGAAAAAGGACGCTCACCCTTGTGAATTCTCTGGTGTGCCGTGAGATTTCCGCTCTGCGCAAAACATTTGCCACACTCTGAACATGAATATGGACGCTCACCGGTGTGGATTCTCTGGTGCGTAAGAAGATCTTCTTTCTGAAGAAAACATTTTCCACACTCCGAACATTGAAATGGACGTTCCTGTGTGAGAGTGCTTTGATCTTCAGCACTAGGTGACTTTGAAGAAGATCTCAGGGGGTTTGGCAGATCAGACAAAGAGTGGCCATTACGTGATCTTGGATGGAGTTTTTGGGTGGCAGTTTGTGACTTTTTACGACAATTTTTTAGAACTGGGTCCGTCGATCTCTGAGAATTTATGTGTTCAGCCTTATTTGAAGATACCATAGAATGTCCTTCCGAGATGTTCTGGATCTCAGGGCCACCTGATGGAAATATAAAAAGGACATAAACGTTCCATATTTTCCAATCAGGAGTCATCCATCTATGGTTGTGTGGTCAGCAGTGTCACAAATCTTGAGGAATGGAGATGGACCTTCATATGGTGTACAGTATCTCCTCCTCATTTGTGGGTCACATGACGTTATATTGAGGAATGGAGATGGACCTTCATATGGTGTACAGTATCTCCTCCTCATTTGTTGATCACATGACATTATATTGGGGAATGGAGATGGACCTTCATATGGTGTACAGTATTTCCTCCTCATTTGTGGGTCACATGACGTTATATTAAAACTCATAATTTTCTCACCTTTGCTGAAATCTACAGAAGATTCTTCCTTTTCAACTGTGACCACCTTCCCAACCTCCTCGGTAGATTGCTGATCGCCCCTCACACATGTCTCTTTTTCTTCTTTAACTTCAGCTTTCGAGTCTAATTCAACCTAAACCAACCGAACAAATAATGGAATGTCAGAATATAATATATTTGAATGTGAGGTCCAAAAATCTAACTAAACAGAAGAAAATATTTTGAGCCCGTCACTTCCATCTACCTGATCATGGTGGGGGATGGTGAGATCTTCCTGGGTGGAGTCCCGGGAATACAGGGGGCGGGGACATCTCTCTGGCGGGTTCCTCTTACTGGATCCATCTGTAGGAAACACACACACTGACTGAATACATTGTTTCTATGTGTGTATCAGATGATGGGGGATGTAGGTGGAGCCTCCGTACTGCTCTCTCCTCTTACCCGGTGATGTGAGGGGCGGGGCATTCTCCATCACCACGTCCTTGTAGAGATCCCGGTGTCCTTCTAGATACTCCCACTCCTCCATGGAGAGATAGACAGAGACATCCTGACACCTTATAGGAACCTGACACACACAATGATAGTCACCACCCAGGCACGCCCCTCGTCTGTTCCTGGATCATGTCCCAGAATCCCCGGCACCGCTCACCTCTCCCATCAGCAGCTCCATCATCTTCTTGGTGACTTCCAGGATCTTCTTGTCACATCTCTCGGATCCGAGTGAATGAGACGTGGACGGCATGAGGCTATATCTGTTGGGTGTCACTTCACCGTTAGACGTCTTTTTTACTAATTCATAATCCTGTTGAAAAGAGATGCCGTCAGCTGTATATTCCCCAGAATCCTTCACATCTGGTTTCATCATGGAAGGTGAAAGTGATGCCACGTGACACCCCCAGAATGCTCCTCACCTCTCCAGTTATCAGGTCGATGATCTCCAACGCCAGCTTTAGTATGCTATTGGCCACGTGACTCCCCTCCTCATCCATTCTCATTCAAGAAGCCATGTGATCTATTCGGGACGCAGTCATGTGATCTATTCGGAACGCAGTCATGTGATCTATTCGGAACGCAGTCAGTCATGTGATCTATTCGGGACGCTCCTCCCTGTAGAATAACAAAGTGAAAAATACCAGCACTGTACATTCGTCCAGACATGAGGGAACTCAGCATTGCTGGTCTGTTATCATCTGTGTGATAAAAACATGATCGGTCTGCACTGATGTCAGCAATTAATCATAACGCAGTCATGTGATCTATTCGGAACGCAGTCAGTCATGTGATCTATTCGGGACGCTCCTCCCTGTAGAATAACAAAGTGAAAAATACCAGCACTGTACATTCGTCCAGACATGAGGGAACTCAGCATTGCTGGTCTGTTATCATCTGTGTGATAAAAACATGATCGGTCTGCACTGATGTCAGCAATTAATCATCTTATATAGAGAATACTTATTCATATTGTTTACATATTAAAGGAGAACTATGAGGAGGGGGGGGGGGGGCTTTTCACTCACCCCATAGTTCTAGCCGCCCTGTGACAATGGAGGGGCTGGATTCCCCCCCGCTCCGATCCGCCAGCGCTGGGCGGATCCCGGCACAATTGTCGGGATCAGCTGCGGCGTCTCAGTATATAGGGAGCTGTAGCTGGCGGTATACTGAGCTTAGGGTGACGGGAGGACGCTAGTTTGTGTCCTCCCGTTACCCTAAGGAGAACTATGGGGAAAACCCCTGACCCCATAGTTGTCCTTTAAATGATAAAGAGTAGCTATGGAGCATGAGGACGGACATGACAGGTGGAGGGGGTTACTGTGTGTGAATATAAAATAATCTCTTCTTACCTCCTCTGCTGCCACTTCCAGCAATGTCTCCTCTCTACTTCCTCCCGACTCACCTCTCACATCCTGTCTTCACCTTACATCTCCAGCCATGTGTATGATCCACCACCACTTGCTGGCTTTGTGTTTCGTATAGATGAGGTCGCCACCTTCTGGGGAACGTAGGAACTGCAGCCTTCATCCCAAATTTGTATATATACAGCCTCCCTGGGGCTTCTAGAGGGATGTCACCTTCACACAGGTTGTCACACATTTGTCCACTGCAACCCATCAAGAGGAAATGGGGGGGGGGGGGGGGGGGGGGGAGA
>NW_017309303.1:37206-38155 GCF_000935625.1 Nanorana parkeri
GCCTCTAATGGTGAGGCTGGGCTTGGTGGGACAAAACCCTGACCCGCCACCCCCTTGCTCCCGACCCAATCATTTTCGGGGAGGAGCATTCCCATCCTGCAGTGATACATCACAAAGGGGCAGGTAAGGTCCACGCCACAAATTGGGTTAGGAGGAGGAGGAGGAGGGCGGTGGTCAGAGTTTTGGGGGAACTGGGTTCACACCAAGCCCATCCTCTTCTCTAGCTGCCACCAACGGTCATGGACACGGAGAGCATCAAAAAGGATAAAGGGGAATCAGTTCACTCACACAGGTTACCACCACTTAGAAATGTGGGACCCGCACTCCTAACACATCTAGCTGGAAGATCCTTCAGGTGGTCACTGGCTTGTACAACTCCTTCCTGTTATATAGTATTTGAGGTTGAATGAAGACATGTCGATCAAGTCCAACCTATTGCACGTATGGTCCTACTGATGTGTGCATATGTATAGGTCCCTGTACTCTTAAGAGTACTTGTACCCCTGTATATATCGCTCCTCTTCTGTATCCTGCGAGGACACTGCCAATGGACAACTCACAGGAAGTGTTCAAGTCACCCAGGCAGCGACACCTGAAGAAGGACCCCCCGCCTCATATCAAGAGAAGACTTGAAGCTGGAGTGTCACATGACTGCGGCTTTGGGTAAAAGGGTCATTTTTATGTCATGTCGTCTTGTGGAGCAAAAACATCTTCAGTTCTCCCCTCCCAACAGGGACTTGGCGGCCTTCCATTCTTTCATGTAAACAGAACAGGAGCACGGGAAGTGAAGAGAGCAGAGTGCTGAGAATTGTGCTGAAAAGGGGACGATGAGAAGAAGGGCGGACCATGAGAAGAAGGGCGGACCATGAGAAGAAGGGCGGACCATGAGAAGAAGGGCGGACCATGAGAAGAAGGGCGGACCATGAGAAGCAGGGCGGACCATGAGAAG
>NW_017309303.1:38785-42254 GCF_000935625.1 Nanorana parkeri
TAGGAGGAGGAGGAGGAGGGCGGTGGTCAGAGTTTTGGGGGAACTGGGTTCACACCAAGCCCATCCTCTTCTCTAGCTGCCACCAACGGTCATGGACACGGAGAGCATCAAAAAGGATAAAGGGGAATCAGTTCACTCACACAGGTTACCACCACTTAGAAATGTGGGACCCGCACTCCTAACACATCTAGCTGGAAGATCCTTCAGGTGGTCACTGGCTTGTACAACTCCTTCCTGTTATATAGTATTTGAGGTTGAATGAAGACATGTCGATCAAGTCCAACCTATTGCACGTATGGTCCTAATGATGTGTGCATATGTATAGGTCCCTGTACTCTTAAGAGTACTTGTACCCCTGTATATATCGCTCCTCTTCTGTATCCTGCGAGGACACTGCCAATGGACAACTCACAGGAAGTGTTCAAGTCACCCAGGCAGCGACACCTGAAGAAGGACCCCCCGCCTCATATCAAGAGAAGACTTGAAGCTGGAGTGTCACATGACTGCGGCTTTGGGTAAAAGGGTCATTTTTATGTCATGTCGTCTTGTGGAGCAAAAACATCTTCAGTTCTCCCCTCCCAACAGGGACTTGGCGGCCTTCCATTCTTTCATGTAAACAGAACAGGAGCACGGGCAGTGACGAGAGCAGAGTGCTGAGAATTGTGCTGAAAAGGGGACGATGAGAAGAAGGGCGGACCATGAGAAGAAGGGCGGGCCATGAGAAGCAGAGCGGGCCATGAGAAGAAGGGCGGGCCATGAGAAGAAGAGCGGACCACGAGAAGAAGGGCGGACCAAGAGAAAAAGGGCGGACCATGAGGAGAAGGGCGGACCATGAGGAGAAGGGCGGACCATGAGAAGCAGAGCAGGGCGGACCATGATAAGCAGAGCGGACCATGATAAGCAGAGCGGACCATGAGAAGCAGGGCGGACCATGAGAAGCAGGGCGGACCATGAGAAGCAGGGCGGACCATGAGAAGCAGGGCGGACCATGAGAAGCAGGGCGGACCATGAGAAGCAGGGCGGACCATGAGAAGCAGGGCGGACCATGAGAAGCAGGGCGGACCATGAGAAGCAGGGCGGACCATGAGAAGCAGGGCGGACCATGAGAAGCAGGGCGGACCATGAGAAGCAGGGCGGACCATGAGAAGCAGGGCGGACCATGAGAAGCAGGGCGGACCATGAGAAGCAGGGCGGACCATGAGAAGCAGGGCGGACCATGAGAAGCAGGGCGGACCATGAGAAGCAGGGCGGACCATGAGAAGCAGGGCGGACCATGAGAAGCAGGGCGGACCATGAGAAGCAGGGCGGACCATGAGAAGCAGGGCGGACCATGAGAAGCAGGGCGGACCATGAGAAGCAGGGCGGACCATGAGAAGCAGGGCGGACCATGAGAAGCAGGGCGGACCATGAGAAGCAGGGCGGACCATGAGAAGCAGGGCGGACCATGAGAAGCAGGGCGGACCATGAGAAGCAGGGCGGACCATGAGAAGCAGGGCGGACCATGAGAAGCAGGGCGGACCATGAGAAGCAGGGCGGACCATGAGAAGCAGGGCGGACCATGAGAAGCAGGGCGGACCATGAGAAGCAGGGCGGACCATGAGAAGCAGGGCGGACCATGAGAAGCAGGGCGGACCATGAGAAGCAGGGCGGACCATGAGAAGCAGGGCGGACCATGAGAAGCAGGGCGGACCATGAGAAGCAGGGCGGACCATGAGAAGCAGGGCGGACCATGAGAAGCAGGGCGGACCATGAGAAGCAGGGCGGACCATGAGAAGCAGGGCGGACCATGAGAAGCAGGGCGGACCATGAGAAGCAGGGCGGACCATGAGAAGCAGGGCGGACCATGAGAAGCAGGGCGGACCATGAGAAGCAGGGCGGACCATGAGAAGCAGGGCGGACCATGAGAAGCAGGGCGGACCATGAGAAGCAGGGCGGACCATGAGAAGCAGGGCGGACCATGAGAAGCAGGGCGGACCATGAGAAGCAGGGCGGACCATGAGAAGCAGGGCGGACCATGAGAAGCAGGGCGGACCATGAGAAGCAGGGCGGACCATGAGAAGCAGGGCGGACCATGAGAAGCAGGGCGGACCATGAGAAGCAGGGCGGACCATGAGAAGCAGGGCGGACCATGAGAAGCAGGGCGGACCATGAGAAGCAGGGCGGACCATGAGAAGCAGGGCGGACCATGAGAAGCAGGGCGGACCATGAGAAGCAGGGCGGACCATGAGAAGCAGGGCGGACCATGAGAAGCAGGGCGGACCATGAGAAGCAGGGCGGACCATGAGAAGCAGGGCGGACCATGAGAAGCAGGGCGGACCATGAGAAGCAGGGCGGACCATGAGAAGCAGGGCGGACCATGAGAAGCAGGGCGGACCATGAGAAGCAGGGCGGACCATGAGAAGCAGGGCGGACCATGAGAAGCAGGGCGGACCATGAGAAGCAGGGCGGACCATGAGAAGCAGGGCGGACCATGAGAAGCAGGGCGGACCATGAGAAGCAGGGCGGACCATGAGAAGCAGGGCGGACCATGAGAAGCAGGGCGGACCATGAGAAGCAGGGCGGACCATGAGAAGCAGGGCGGACCATGAGAAGCAGGGCGGACCATGAGAAGCAGGGCGGACCATGAGAAGCAGGGCGGACCATGAGAAGCAGGGCGGACCATGAGAAGCAGGGCGGACCATGAGAAGCAGGGCGGACCATGAGAAGCAGGGCGGACCATGAGAAGCAGGGCGGACCATGAGAAGCAGGGCGGACCATGAGAAGCAGGGCGGACCATGAGAAGCAGGGCGGACCATGAGAAGCAGGGCGGACCATGAGAAGCAGGGCGGACCATGAGAAGCAGGGCGGACCATGAGAAGAAGGGCGGGCCATGAGAAGCAGAGCGGGCCATGAGTAGCAGAGCGGGCCATGAGTAGCAGAGCGGGCCACGAGTAGCAGAGCAGACCATGAGAAGCAGAGCGGACCACGAGAAGAAGGGCGGACCATGAGAAGCAGAGCAGACCATGAGAAGAAGGGTGGACCATGAGAAGCAGAGCAGACCATGAGAAGGACGAACCACGAGAAGCAGAGCGGGCCATGAGAAGCAGAGCGGACCACGAGAAGCAGAGCGGACCACGAGAAGAAGAGCGGACCAAGACCACGAGAAGCAGAGCGGACCACGAGAAGCAGAGCGGGCGACGAGAAGCAGAGCGGACCATGAGAAGCAGAGCTGGAAATGAGAAACAAAGCGGACCATGAGAAGAAGAGCGGGCAATGAGAAGCAGAGCAGACCATGAGAAGCAGAGCTGGAAATGAGAAACAAAGCGGACCATGAGAAGAAGGGCGGACCATGAGATGCAGAGCAGGCCATGAGTAGCAGAGCAGACCATGAGAAGCAGAGCGGACCATGATAAGCAGAGCGGACCATGATAAGCAGAGCGGACCATGATAAGCAGAGCGGACCATGAGAAGCAGAGCGGACCATGAGAAG
>NW_017309303.1:42588-48616 GCF_000935625.1 Nanorana parkeri
GAGTGTGACAGCGTGCGCGGGCCATGAGAAGCACAGCGGGCCATGAGAAGCAGAGCGGGCCATGAGAAGCAGAGCGTGCCATGAGAAGCAGAGCGGACCACGAGAAGAAGGGTGGACCACGGGAAGGAGGGCGGACCATGAGAAGAAGGGCAGACCATGAGAAGCAGAGCAGACCATGAGAAGAAGGGCGGACCATGGGAAGCAGAGCAGACCATGAGAAGCAGAGCGGACCATGAGAAGGACGAACCATGAGAAGCAGAGCGGACTATGAGAAGCAGAGCAGACCATGAGGCGCAGAGCAGACCATGAGAAGCAGAGCGGGCCATGAGAAGCAGAGCGGGCCATGAGAAGCAGAGCGGGCCATGAGAAGCAGAGCGGACCATGAGAAGCAGAGCAGGAAATGAGAAGCAGAGCAGACACTGAAAATTGGAGCAGACACTATAAAGTAGAACGGACAATGGGAAGTAGAAAAGACAACAAAAAGTAGAGAAGACGATGCGGCGTAAAGGGGAAGATGAGAAGCAGAGCGGACAATAAGCCTACTGACCTTTCCACCATCTTCCTTCCACCACACACTTTCATATAATCTTAAAAGGAGAACTATGGAGTCAGTGTTTTTCCCCCATAGTTCTCCTCAGGGCCACGGGAGGACATATACTAGCGTCCTCCCGTGACTCAAAGCTCAGTATATTGCGGGCTACAGCTCCCTGTATACTGAGACCGCCGCAGCCGGGACGGATCCCGACATTACTGTCGAGATCCACCCAGCTGCGTGAGTGACAGCTATCTGGAGGCAGAGCCAGCTGTATCCGCCCCCTCCCCCGTCCGTTCCGCCAGTCAGCGGTGGAGGATCGGGGAGGGGATCCCGCCAGGGAGCCGTGAGTGACAGCCACGGCTCTCTGCAGGGAGATGATCGAGAAGTGAGCGAGCGCCGGTATGTGTTCTCTCACCTCCCGATCTATTGAGCCGTCCTGTGACAGTCTCATTGCCGCACGTCGGCCCGAACTATGAGGAGTGATTTTCACTCCCCTCATAGCTCTCCTTTAAAACCTTTTTCTTTTGTGGCTAACTCCCTATAAACACTTAGTTTCATTTGGTCACCGACACACAATAACAACAACAACAACTCCGGAAGCAGTGCGGTAACTTTCATTTATGCTCATTTGTTTTTTTACAAGACATCACCGTGTACATCATCATCATCATCATCATGAAATTTATCAAAGTACGACGTGAAAACCTTTTCTACTTCCTGTATGGCCCACTTCCTGTTTCATTCAACTTCCTACTCTACGGGAAGAGCAAAAAAAAAAACCCCAAAACTTTAAAGAGTATATAAAAAAAAAAGATAATTGTATCACCTTGTCAAAATGTTATTCGTCGTCCTCCTCGAGAACTAACTATGAGATCATTAGCCATCAGGAGATATAAGAAAGCAAAAACAAAAAAAACATTCATAGGCAATATTTTATATTTAATAACTAAACAAAAAAAAACAAAAAAAACATTCCTAATGATAATAAAAGGAATTATATACAGAACCCCCATTAATAATCTTCCTTCATGTCATGCTTGGTATCCTTGGCAGGATGGTGTCCATAGTCACAGATATAGTATGAGGCGTTATATTGTAGATAACGTCTCACTACAAAGTTCTTCAAGACGACTTGATCTATAGGTATAATAAATGGCGACTGGAGCCTATTGTAGATAACTTGAAACTCATGTACGCAATCTTTAGTAACATATATCATTGTAGACTAAATGTTATATCTAAACAAAAAAACAACTTAAGCTATATAGTAAAGGGTTCGGGTATACTTGTAGGCGGAAAGCTATATAATAGGCAGCTGCCGCAAAGGCTAGCAGACTCCTAAGAACCATTTAAAGGGTAATGAAGGCAAAAGAACTGTAGGCGTAAGCCCCCTCAAGTACGATTATAATTGTCCGATGGGATGGAGCAGCCTATTGACTCGCAGCGTGGGTTTTCTGATGCGCCATGAGATGCGATTTCAGCGTGAAACATTTCCCGCACTCTGAACACGAGTACGGGCGCTCTCCCATGTGAATCTTCTGGTGCGTCAGAAGGTTCCCTTGCTGAGTGAAAGATTTCCCGCACTCAGAGCACGAAAAAGGACGTTCGCCGGTGTGGATTCTCTGGTGCGTCAGAAGGTGTCCTCTTTCAACGAAACACTTCCCGCACTCCGAACATGAAAAAGGACGCTCGCCGGTATGCTTTCTCTGGTGAGTGAGAAGGTCGGCTTTCCGCATGAAACTCTTTCCACACTCCGAGCATGAAAAGGGACGCTCACCGGTATGGCCTCTCTGGTGTCTAAGAAGGTCGCCCTTCTGAGTGTAACATTTGCCGCACTCTGAGCAGGAAAAAGGGCGCTCGCCCGTGTGACTTCTCTGGTGCCTGTGAAAGTTCTTTTTCCACGTAAAACATTTGCCACAGTCCGGACAGGCATAAGGACGTTCACCCGTGTGACTTTTCTGGTGCACAATAAGTATCCTCTTGCGAGTAAAACATTTTCCGCACTCTGAACATGAAAAAGGACGCTCGTCGGAGTGACTCGTCATGTGTATGACGAGGCTTCCTTTCTGAGTGAAACATTTACCGCACTCTGGACAGGAAAAAGGGCGCTCTCCTGTGTGACACCTCTGGTGCCTAAGCAGGTGTTCATTTCGAGTGAAACACTTCCCACACACTGAACAGGAGAAGAGACTCCCACCGGTGTGAAGTCTCCGATGCCTCAGAAGGTGTTCCTTCCGAGTAAAACTCTGCTCGCACTCGGAGCATGGGAAAATACGCTCGCCCGTGTGAGTCTTCTGGTGTTTGAGAAAGTCTTTATTCCACATGAAACATTCTCCGCAATCTGAACACGTAAACGAACCCTCACAATTGTCTGCGCTTTCTTCTTCCGCTACAGTTATCTCCGATATGAGACCTTTATCATCTTCAGAAGATTGGGAGGTTTTATCACCTCTGTTTGCAACGCCGTCGAAATTACCAGAGGCTGATCTCTGACGATTGGAGGATCTACCTACACTACGCAGTCTCGGATAGATGATTTTGTTAACGGTGTGCGAGTCCTCAAATGACTCGTCTTGATGAGAGGGGCCCGGCGACCCGTCCGCACAGTACAGGTTCACTCCTGCCGAGTATTCCGCCGTGTCGTCATCTTCTGCGTTGCACTCCGATGTTACCATTAGATGTCGCTCCGCGGTCTTCTGAACGGAGAATCCACCTACTGGAGAGAACACGCATGTTGGTCAATCAGTCTGGAGATGGCCGGCATAGAGTGTACAATCATCACATCAGTTACAGGAATGGACCTTCATATGGTGTACAGTATCTCCTCCTCATTTGTTGGTCACATGACGTTATATTTAGGAATGGAGAATGGACCTTCATATGGTGTACAGTATCTCCTCCTCATTTGTTGGTCACATGACGTTATATTGAGGAATGGAGATGGACCTTCATATGGTGTACAGTATCTTCTCCTCATTTGTTGGTCACATGACGTTATAATTGAGGAATGGAGAATACTGGATGGAATACTTCCTGCCCATTCTCAGACATAAAGTACAGCGAGAGGGCTCCTTTCTACATTTAGTATCTCTCACTCACCCGTGTTGATATCTAGAGGAAATTCCTCCTCTTTAACTCTAACCATGATTTCATTCTCCGCTGTAGACTGCTGCTCAGCCCTCCCGTATGCCTCTTCTTCCTCTTTATCCTCAACTTTCATAATAATCAGGTCTGTCCCCTGAAATAGAAAGCCAGAAAATAAAACTAAATTCTGTTGAAGAAATCTTTGAAACCCTCTTCTGAGTTGAAGATGTTTAGCTCCGCCTACCTGATCATGGTGGGGGACGGTGAGATCTTCCTGTGTGGAATCCTGGAAGTAAAGAGGGCTTGGACATCTCTCTGGTAGACTTCTGTTACTGGATCCATCTGTAGGAGACACACACACTGACTGAATACATTGTTTCTATGTGTGTATCAGATGATGGGGGATGTAGACGGAGCCTCCGTACTGCTCTCTCCTCTTACCCGGTGATGTGAGGGGCGGCTCGTTCTCCATCACCACATCCTTGTACAGATCCTTGTGTTCTTCTAAGTCCTCCCACTGCTCAGTGCCGTCTTCACTTTCTATAGGAACCTGAGATGATAACAAATGAAGAAAAGTATGGAAGGGTCGTCCGTACAGAAATGCAGAAGTTACTTTCTCATACGGCACGCGGTTCTCGGACGGCCATGAAGTAAAAATTGTTTTGATACAGTTTACAAAACTTGCAGATCATGAGAGTTTGAAGGCTGTGGGACCAAATATGAGTTTCCGGCACTTCTCACCTCTTCACTCAGCAGTTCAATCATCTTGTAGGTGGCTTCCAGGATCTTCTGCATGTTGCGTCTGTTAGATTTCATGAACTGAGGTGGTGAAGGTTCATGAGGACGAGTGGTCGGCTTCAACGGCTCCTTAGATGCCTTCTTCACTACTTCATAATCCTGTTATAAGAGAGATGAAGACTTATTGCTACTACACTCCCAGAATCCTCCTCACCTCTCCAGGCCAGGTCTGCGTTTTATTACTAGAGATGAGAGTGAGGTCATGTGACCCTCTCAAGAGTCCTCCTCACCTCTCCGGTCAGCAGGTAGATGATCTCCACAGTGAGGTCTAGTATCCTCTCAGTCATGTGACTCGGCTCCTTCTCCATTTTTATTGAGGTGGTCATGTGATGTGTACAGGACGCTCTTCTCTGTAGATAAGAAACGGTCAGTTATTATTATTATACGGGATTTATAGAGCGCCAACAGTTTGCGCAGCGCTTTACAATATAAGGAAGACATTACAGTCACAATACAATTTAAGACAAGATGGTAAGGAGGGCCCTGCCCCTGAGGGCTTACAATCTAAAAGGGAGGGGCCAGTGATACATGAGGAGGGAGCTGTGTGGGGATGAATTATGTGAGAATGCGATTGTTCAGTGGTTAGGGTGAGGCGGGATAGGTTTCCCTGAAGAGATGAGTCTTGAGGGAACGCCTAAAGGCAGCCAAGGTGGGAGATAGACGGACAGGTTGGGGTAGAGAAGGGGGGGATAGTTGTGTTATCTCAAGGGAAATGTTGGGGGAAGGTGCACGGGCGGGAGGAAATATCATGAGCTCAGATTTTGAAAGGTTGAGTTTTAAGAAGTGTTGCGACATCCAGACGGATATGTCAGTTAGTAGATTAGTGACACGAGAGGACACCGAGGGGGAGGTGTGGAGTAGAAAGATATATTTGAGTGTCATCGGCATAGAGATGGTATTGGAAGCCATGTGAGGTTATTAACTGACCAAGGGAGGAGGTGTAGATGGAGAAGGGGGTCCAAGGACAGAGCCCTGGGGGACCCCTACAGAAAGAGGAAGAGGAGGGGAGGAGTTAGAATTGTAGGTGACACTAAAGGAGGAGCTTAGACAGGTAAGAGGAGAACCATGAGAGAGCAGAGTCTGGTAGGCCAAGCGAGTGGAGTTTTTTGAGGAGGAGTTATGAGGAATGAAGGACTGTGGACTATGTTAGGTTGGGATATGGCCTACAAAATTGATGGGACTGAACCACGTTCTGTCTTCGGGGTCTACAAACAACCAACCTCTGGGAGCTCTCCTCACAAAGCATCTCTCACCGCTGACTGTCCCCGCACTCCTCCGTCTCTCACCGCTGACTGTCCCCGCACTCCTCCGTCTCTCACCACTGACTGTCCCCGCACTCCTCCGTCTCTCACCGCTGACTGTCCCCGCACTCTTCCGTCTCTCACCGCTGACTGTCCCCGCACTCCTCCGTCTCTCACCACTGACTGTCCCCGCTCTCCTCCGTCTCTCACCGCTGACTGTCCCCGCACTCCTCCTTCTCTCACCGCTGACTGTCCCCGCACTCCTCCTCCGTCTCTGACCACTGACTGTCCCCGCTCTCCTCCGTCTCTCACCACTGACTGTCCCCGCACTCCTCCTTCTCTCACCGCTGACTGTCCCCGCACTCCTCCT
>NW_017309303.1:48816-49519 GCF_000935625.1 Nanorana parkeri
CCAACACCCCCAACAACCCCCCACCCCCCCTCCTAATCCTCGAGCCCCCCCTCCCCCCCCCTCCTCGGCTTTCACCACCAAACCTTCACCCACCACAACCCAATCTTGCCTTTTAATAATAGTGTGCGATTGCCAGCTCCTCTGTACAGAGACCCATGTGACTGGCTCCTCTGTACAGCGTTTCGGTATATGTCAGCGCTATATACATGTATAATAACAGTGTGTGCCTGTGGGGGGGGGGGCATTAGAGTGTCAGCTCCTCTGTGCAGAAACTCATGCAAAGCTCCTCTGTACAGAGACCCATGTGACTGGCTCCTCTGTACAGCGTTTCGGTATATGTCAGCGCTATATACATGTATAATAACAGTGTGTGCCTGTGGGGGGGGGGCATTAGAGTGTCAGCTCCTCTGTGCAGAAACCGATGCAAAATCTCATTACCTCCTCTGCTTCCAGTCCCAGCAATGTCTCCTCTGTTTCCTCTCAACAATATCCCCCCCTCCCCTCACCCACAATTTCCTGTCTGGGTTCACATCCTGTCTGTGCATTCCACAACTTCCGGTTTGTGTGTACCTCATTTCCTGTCTATTTATCCCAACACTTCCTCTGCCTGGGTGTAAGTGAGACCACCACCTTGTGGACAATATAAATAATTGCAGTCTCCATGTTGAAGTATAACACAGATGGTCTGTCGGGGGGGGGGGGG
>NW_017309303.1:49837-50562 GCF_000935625.1 Nanorana parkeri
ACGAAAGGCAACCTAAAGCATTGTCATGTAAATACTTTCTTTCGGCACGCTCTTATCCCCGTGTGCGCGGGGTGGTGACAGGTTCTCTTAAATGGACCCTGCAACGTAGGCTCAACCATACACATTATAATCTGACCCTACAACCTCTTAGTTCATTATTATTATACGGGATTTATAGCGCGCCAACAGTTTGCGCAGCGATGTACAATATAAGGAAGACGTTACAATCACAATACAATTCAAGACAAGATGGTAAGGAGGGCCCCGCCCCTGAGGGCTTACCATCTAAAAGGGGAGGGGCCAGTGATACATGCGGAGGGAGTTGCGTGGGGATGAATGGTTGAGCGGTCAGGTTGAGGTGGGATCGGCTTCCCTGAAGAGATGAGTCTTAAGGGAACGCCTAATGGCAGTCAAGGTGGGCGACAGACGGACAGGTCGGGGTAAAGAGTTCCAGAGGATGGGAGAGACTCTAGAGAAGTTCTGGAGGCGAGCATGGGAGGAGTTGATGAGGGAGCTGGAAAGCAGGAGGTCTTGTGAAGAGCGGAGGGGACGGTTAGGGTGATACTTTGAGACAAGGTTGGAGATATAGCCGGGGGCGGAGTTGTGGACGGCTTTGTACGCGGTTGTTAATATTTTGAATGTTATCCTCTGGGCGAGTGGAAGCCAGTGCAGGGATCGGCAGAGAGGGGCGGGGGATGGAGGCCAGTGCAGGGATTGGCAGAGGG